>NW_025953339.1:818149-1070469 GCF_018812025.1 Megalobrama amblycephala | reverse complement strand
AAACAGCAAAGTTTGGAGTGATTGAACAAAGGTGGCTTTCGCAGTTATCCATCTTTGATTTTGATCCTTTCCAGGCTATTCAGCTTCCAGCAGCGAGACTTTGTAATTAGTGGATTCAGGAAGTTTTGGGATCAAAAGAGAAGGCCTCATGGGAGGGAGCTAAAAGCTCTGCCAAAACCTGCTTGGTCAATGTTGAGTGCCAAGGTCTACTACCGTGTCTTTGAGGATATCAGACATGGGGAATGTTATCAGTTCTTGTTACCTCTCAGCTTGAAGAAGTCGGTCCTGGAGTATGTGCACAATTCTATGGGGCACCAAGGTATCGAGAATAACCTTCACTTGTTGAGGCGCAGGTGCTTTTGGATAGGGATGCACAATGATGTGGAGAAGTGGATAAAGATTGTCAACAATGTGTGATGACTAAGCTGCCGCAGCCAAGAGTCCACCCTCCCATGAAATCGTTTCTGGCTTCTAGACCTCTTGAGGTAACCCGCATTCGATGGTCGGGAAAACATTCTTGTAATTACCAACATCTTTACAAAGTTCACTCAGGCCTTCCCTACCCAAGATCAAAAAGCAGACACCACTGCCAAGGTGCTGCTTAGGGAGTGGTTCATGAAGTATGGTATTCCAACACGTCTGCATTCGTAATTTTGAGAGTGAGGTGGTGGCTGAACTTTGTAAGCTTTATGGGGTGAAAAGAGCCGCACCACGCCATACCACCCCACTGGCAATGCTCAGTGTGAGTGGTTCAACAGGACGCTAAATGACCTGTTGAGAATGCTGCCACCTGAAAAGAAACGTTGATGGATAGAGTCTATTGCCCAAAGATTGAGATCGGGGCATTGGTGTACCTGAGGAACAGACCAGTAGGCCATCACAAAATACAGGATGCGTGGGGGCCGATCGTATATCGGGTAGTAGGAATTGTGGACAACACCTACACAGTGGAGCCGTTGGAAGGAGGGCCTGCAAAGAGAGTAAACAAAGTTGATATCAGGCCCTGTGTGAATCATCCTAGTCCCCCTCCTAGGAGAATGCCTAAGGCACGAGAGGAGAAGTCTGAGTCCCATAGTGAAGTGGAGTCCGAGGATTCAGAGGAGGGTGTAGTTTTAAGGGAGGAGAGATCATGTGTGCCTGCAATAAGAAATCTTAGTACCCAGTCTGTTAGCAAACAGGGTAGGGAGCATGCACCCATTGTGGTACTTGGCAGAGAATCGGTTGATTTTGCTCATGTCAATGTTTTATCAGAGCCTGCTGAGGCCTTGGAGACTGAGGAAAGGCTGGATTCAGCTACTAGTGTGTTAACTTGTCCTGTTGCTGCACCACGCCGATGTACAAACCCGATTCCAAAAAAGTTGGGACACTGTACAAATTGTGAATAAAAACAGAATGCAATGATGTGGAAGTTTTAAATGTCAATATTTTATTCAGAATACAACATAGATGACATATCAAATGTTTAAACTGAGAAAATGTATAATTTTAAGGGAAAAATAAGTTGATTTTAAATTTCATGGCATCAACACATCTCAAAAAAGTAGGGACAAGGCCATGTTTACTACTGTGTGGCATCCCCTCTTCTTTTTATAACAGTCTGCAAATGTCTGGGCACTGGGCACTGGGCACTTGCTCAAGTTTAGGAATAGGAATGTTGTCCCATTCTTGTCTAATACAGGCTTCTAGTTGCTCATGTATGTGGTCTGGCATTGTCATGTTGGAAAATGCAAGGTCTTCCCTGAAAGAGACTACGTCTGGATGGGAGCATATGTTGTTCTAGAACTTGGATATACCTTTCAGCATTGATGGTGCCTTTCCAGATGTGTAAGCTGCCCATGCCACACACACTCATGCAACCCCATACCATCAGAGATGCAGGCTTCTGAACTGAGTGCTGATAACAACTTGGGTTGTCCTTGTCCTCTTTAGTCCGGATGACATGGCGTCCCAGTTTTCCAAAAAGAACTTCAAATTTTGATTCGTCTGACCACAGAACAGTTTTCCACTTTGCCACAGTCCATTTTAAATGAGCCTTGGCCCAGAGAAAACGCCTACGCTTCTGGATCATGTTAAGATATGGCTTCTTTTTTGACCTATAGAGTTTTAGCCAGCAACGTTGAATGGCACGGTGGATTGTGTTCACCGACAATGTTTTCTGGAAGTATTCCTGAGCCCATGTTGTGATTTCCATTACAGTAGCATTCCTGTATGTGATGCATACAGGGCCCGAAGATCACGGGCATCCAGTATGGTTTTCCGGCCTTGACCCTTACGCACAGAGATTGTTCCAGATTCTCTGAATCTTTGGAAGATATTATGCACTGTAGATGATGATAACTTCAAACTCTTTGCAATTTTTCTCTGAGAAATTCCTTTCTGATATTGCTCCACTATTTTTTGCCCCAGCATTGGGGGAATTGGTGATCCTCTGCCCATCTTGACTTCTGAGAGACACTGCCACTCTGAGAGGCTCTTTTTACACCCAATCATGTTGCCAGTTGACCTAATAAGTTGCAAATTGGTCCTCCAGCTGTTCCTTATATGTACATTTAACTTTCCCGGCCTCTTATTGCTACCTGTCCCAACTTTTTTGGAATGTGTAGCTCTCATGAAATCCAAAATGAGCCAATATTTGGCATGACATAAATGTCTCATGTGTAGCTCTCATGAAATCCAAAATGAGCCAATATTTGGCATGACATAAATGTCTCACTTTCAACATTTGATATGCTATCTATATTCTATTGTGAATAAAATATAAGTTTATAAGATTTGTAAATTATTGCATTCCTTTTTTATTCACAATGTGTACAGTGTCCCAACTTGTTTTGGAATTGGGTTTGTAGTAGGAGGCCAAATGTTGGACAGGGTTCAAATTTGGAGTGGGCTCGTGGGCTGCTTGGGTGGGCTCATGGGCTGGTGGAGCGGACCCGTCGGCTGCTGAAGCGGGCTCATTGGCTGCTGGAGCTAACTCATGGACTGCTGGAGCTGACTCATGGACTGCTGGAGCTGACTTGGGAACACCTGGAGCAGACTCGTGGGCAGCGGGAGCGGACTCGTTGGCAGCCGGGGCTGGAGTGGGCTTGTTGAAGCTTGGAGAGGAGTCTGGAGAGGTGATCCAAGACATGCCCTCGTATTCTATTATAAGCTCCACTGGTACTGGACCGGGCTCGTGGAAGCCTGGAGCGGCCTTGTGGATGGCCAGTGCGGGCTTGTGGAAGCATGGAGCGGGCTCGGCGAAGGCTGGAGCGGATTCGGCGAGGGTAGGAGTAGGCTCGTCGAGGGTTGGAGAGGGGTCTGGAAACGGGGTCCAGTCCATCCCCTCATACTCAATCAAAAGACCTACTGACACTGGAAGGGGCGTTGCCAGGAGTGACGGCTCAGACTCGGAGGCGGAGAATACTGGGGCTGTTCGAAGACAGCAGACGCTGGAGACTGGGGCTGTTCGGCGGCCTTCTTTTTCTTTCTTGGCCGTTTGGGCCTAGTGGATGATCTTTTCTTTGCCGGCTTGGGGTTTTGGTCCGGCAGGACACCAGGGAAATGCCCACTGGAGGGGTAGGCAGAGGAAACTTGTGGTTGGTGAACTGGCCAGGCTGCTTGTACTTCTGTGGGGACTGGACGAGGAGTACACGATTTTTCGAGAACCTCTTAAATAACAAAATCAGAACAATTCAGAAACAGAATCAGATTAATTGTCTCGACTAAGGGAAAAAAAAAAAACAGGCAGGTTCTTTAAAACGAATCGTGTCCTCGTCCAGCCCCGCCAGAAAACAGGCGTTCAACGGGGCATCTGGCCAGTTCACCAAATAAGCAGCTCAGTAAACTCCTCCACATACCTCTCCAGCCGGCGACCGTCCTGCCGGAACCCACACAGGCGATCCTCTGCTGAAGCTTGCTGGGGAGACATGGGCGAGCCAGGAAACTTGAATAAATCCATCTTTTTTTTTTTTTTTTTTTGTAGGCGGTTGGGTCCGTTCTTCTGTTACGTGTGGTTGCAGTAAGGATGAGGCGAGTAAGGAAATCTACAAAAAATGGTATCTTTAATCAAACAAAGGAGCAGACATACAACCAAACACAGTAAACTAACCACAATAATGGACAGGGAGTGCTAGGAGTGAGTCCAACTTAAAGGGAGTGCTGACAAGGATAACAGCTGCAGGAAATTCAAGGAAATGGCAGGAAGACTGATGAGGGAAGTGAGTTCAGGTGTGCAGACAAAGAGGATGCTGGGAACTGGAGTCTGGGAAGGCGTGGTTGTAACAACAAAACTTAATAAAAAAAGTCACTGACTTTGTGCAGCGGCAGTATGCTATGCTTAGCAAATTCAGATCATAATTGTGATTGTAAATATATTAACAGCAGCAGCACACATAGCAAAATCATACTACAACATTGCAAAATGTATTAACAGCAACAGCACATAGTGCAAATTCAATATTGCATGTAGTAAATATCATTAATATCAGAAGTAGCAATCTACACTGCACAAAATTATAAACGCAACACTTTTGTTTTGGCCCCCCATTTTTCATGAGTAGAACTCAAAGATCTAAGACTTTTTCTATGTAAACAAAAAGCCTATTTCTCTCAAATATTGTTCAGAAGTCTGTCTAAATCTGTATTAGTAAGCATTTCTCCTTTGCCGAGATAATCCATCCACCTCACAGGTGTGGCATATCAAGATGCTGATTAGACAGCATGATTATTGCAGGTGTGCCTTAGGCTTGCCACAATAAAAGGACACTCTAAAATGTGCAGTTTTACTGTATTGAGGGGGTCCGGGGGGCTCCGAAAACCAGTCAGTATCTAGTGTGACATTTGCTTCACACAGTGCAACACATCTCCTTCGCATAGAGTTGATCAGTTTGTTGATTGTGGTCTGTGGAATGTTGGTCCACTCCTCTTCAATGGCTGTGCGAAGATGCTGGATATTGGCAGGAACTGGAACACACTGTCGTATACGCCAATCCAGAGTATCCCAAACATGCTCAATGGGTGACATGTCCGGTGATTATGCTGGCCATGCAAGAACTGGGATGTTTTCAGCTTCCAGGACTTGTGTACAGATCCTTGCAACATGGGGCTGTGCATTATCATGCTGCAACATGAGGTGATGGTCGTGGATGAATGGCACAACAATGGGCCTCAGGATCTCGTCACGGTATCTCTGTGCATTCAAAATGCCATCAATAAAATGCATCTGTGTTCGTTGTCCATAACATACGCCAGCCCATACCGTAACCCCACTCCCATGAGCCCATGGGCCACTCGATCCACAACTGCTCACCCACACGACGCCATGCACACTGTCTGTCATCTGTCTGCCAAACCGGGATTCATCCGTGAAGACAACACCTCTCCAAAGTGCCAGACGCCATCAAATATGAGCATTGGTCCTCTCAAGTTGGTTACGATGAAAATCTATGGAATGCACTGCTTGTATAGCTTATTTTTGTCCAAGAGCATGATCTAATTAAGTTCATCTGTTATACTAACCACAAACTAAGCTTCTAATGACAGGTTCAAGAGCTGCAGATCCAACCACAATTTTGCAATGCTGTTTGCAAATATATGCTAGAATTGTGGTTTTGAGAAACACCAAATCACTGAACTTTGGTAACAACAAATCCTGCAATCATAGCGGGCTAAAAATGTTTTTGAGAAACAAACCCCTGGTAAGCAGAGCACCAATCACAGAAAAGAGAGATACAAGTGTATTTTCACTCTTGGGGTATGATGACAAGACTTAAGTTGTGGTGACACATAAATAAAATGGTTATGCCTGCTTAAATCTACTCAGAGACAACCAGGTTGTGCTCTTCATTACTAATGACAATTCAGTAACACTGACTAATAGAGTTAGATGCCTCTGTATATGAAGTGACATTTATATGAAGTGACGTGACAACTGTTTATCTATTGGTCATTTTCCTTGGTAAGTCAAGAATATTTCAGATGTAGTCATATTATATCAAACTCATATTACATAACTGTACAGTGATCAACAATTATTCTTGAGTTATGTAAGAAAGTATAAATAAAAAAGGTCAAATTCCCTTGGTAAAATTAAGGAGCAACTTTTCTACAGAAAGAAATAGATAATAAACAGTGACATGACAAAGAAAACCCTAGTAAGTTTTTTCAACATTAGTATAAAATATGACTACTCTCTGGAAGCATAAATAATCTGCCCGAGATATTATGTTGTTAATACAAGTGTTTGTCACTTAATCTGTGTTTTCTTTAGGTCACAAATGGACAACCTGACATTTAGATATAGTGTACTCTTAGTGGAAGGACTGCAAATTACACCTCAGTCAAGCCAGCTTACATTCATTTTTCTGTTGATGGCTTATGTCTTTGCAATGGTGTCTAACATTGGGATTTTGATTCAGATCTCAGCAGAAAAAAGTTTACACCAGCCTATGTACATTCTTTTCTGTCATTTGCCAGTGAGTGATATTATGGGAACAACTCTTCTCATACCACGTTTACTGAAGGATTTAATGACAGACCCCTCTGAGCGCTACATCACATATGTGGAGTGTGTTTTCCAAGCTTTTTTTACACATTTATATGGAACAACATCCAATACTATTCTAATGATCATGGCCTTTGATAGATATGTGGCCATATGCAATCCACTGCGATACCCAACTATAATGAGCAATAAAATGATTGTAAAACTGTCGGCAGGAGCCTGGGGTGCTGCAGTAGTTCCAGTGTCAGTTTTGATCGGCCTCAGTGTGCGTCTCTCTCACTGCAGATCATTCATTGCAAACCACTTTTGTGACAATCCTTCACTATTTAAATTGTCCTGTGAAAATACAGTGATTAATAATGTATATGGATTAACTTTTACTGTGGTTTTACTCACCTCCTCACTGGGGTGGGTGTTACTGACATATCTCAGAATAGTGATGGTATGTATAAAAAGCAAAAACAAAGCAACCAACAGCAAAGCAATTAAAACCTGCAGCACTCACTTAGCTGTTTATATAATCATGCAGATCTGTGGATTCGTTCCAATTGTTCTCCATCGTTTCCCTGTATATGCTGAGACTAGGAAGTTTGGGGGTGTAATGTTTCATATTATACCACCTGGATTGAATCCCATAATATATGGTTTACAATCCAAGGAAATAAGACAAAGGATGTTAAAAATGTTCATAAATAAAAGTTAATTCTAGCTGATTTTTATTTATTTGTAGATTTAGTTATGCAATCAAACAGCTAATGATGTGACCATTTTCTTTAAGTGCAAATTTTAAATTTTAAATACTTCAATACATATTTGGTAACACTTTATAATAAGGTTCATAAGTTAACATTAGTTAACTACATTAGTTAAAATGAACTAATAATGAACTGCATTTCTACAGCATTTATTAATCTTTGTTAATATCAATTTCAACATTTAATAATACATTATTAAAATCAAGAGTTGTATTTGTTAACATTAGTTAATACACTCTGATCTGTCATGAACAAACTATGAACAGCTGTATTTTTATTAACTACTGTTAACAAAGATTAACAAATTTATCCAGTAACAAATGTATTTCTTATGGTTAGTTCATGTTATTTAATACATTAACTAATGTTAACAAATTAACCTTATTGTTACCACATATTTTAATTTCTTTCTACAAATTTCCTCTGTATAGGCATATCCGACAAAGCAGGCAACATATATAGATGTATAACATAAATATGTGATAACAGTCAACATTATTAATGAAGGCATAATTTGTAGCTGGTGTATACTAAATAAATATTAATAATTATTGTTAATTTGTTATTTTCATCATTTCAAGTGTATGATATAATTTATGTATTAAGCAATATGTGTAAAAAAAAATAGAGCGAAGAAAATGGAATAAAGCAGGCAACATTTGTGCATCAGAATTTGCACATGCACAGGAAGAATATTTAAAGCTTCATTGAGCTTAGTTTGAGCCAA
The DNA here is from genome assembly GCF_018812025.1 of Megalobrama amblycephala. Lineage (NCBI taxonomy): Eukaryota > Metazoa > Chordata > Actinopteri > Cypriniformes > Xenocyprididae > Megalobrama > Megalobrama amblycephala. The sequence goes on along the minus strand of NW_025953339.1, from coordinate 1,062,506 downwards.
CCCTAGATTGTTAGTATCAGAAAATTCTCAACTACTCAACAGTTTCTCCAGTTCTAAGAAGGGTATTTCATGCTTCACCTTTTCCATTGTGATTATACAATATCAGTAGAGGGCATTGCTATCTTGCTATCTATAAGTAGTTATATTCAAAATAAGCTACCCAAATCCTTTGGAGACTTTCAGTTTGATGACATACTATAGACAATTCCCCATCAGATGAGATTCATTCATCTGAAATGTATCTTTTAATATTGGTTAATATATATATTGCTTTAATATACTGTATATCTTCATTCTTTGTAATTTAGATAGATAGATAGATAGATACTTTATTTATCCCGGTGGGAAATTCACAGTTTCCAGCAGTATACACAACTGATATAACATACAGTAATACTAGAATATAAAAATAATAAGGTTAGTTTACTGTGTCCTTCTAAAGTCCACCACCATCTCCCTGGTCTTGGTGGTGTTAAGGTGCAGGTGATTTAAGTCGCACCACCTAACAAAATCCTGAATCAATCTCTGTACTCCTCCTCCTGTCCACTCCTGATACAACCCACGATAGCAGTGTTGTCTGCGAACTTGTGCACGTGGCAGAACTCAGAGTTATAATGAAAGTCTGAGGTGTACAGGGTGAAGAGGACCGGAGAGAGCACAGTTCCTTGTGGCTCTCCCGTGCTGCTCACCACCATATCAGACCTGTAGTCCCCTAGTCGCACGTACTGAGGTCTGCCTGTCAGGTAGTCTGTAATCCAGGCTCATGTTGATGATACGCTGTAGTGGGTCTCCCAGCTCCAATGCGCAGGCCTTCAGGCCTTTTTACTGGGACAAAGCCTCCTTAGCTCTCTGCACACCTGAGCTGCTGTAATCATGGTAAGGTGATTATTCTCCTCTACGCTAAGGCTATGTCTGGGGGGACAGAAAGAGCAGAAAGGCTGGGGGGGGGGGGGTGGGCATGGGTGCAGCATTATGATGTGTGAATGAGTTGGAATGGTCAAACCTATTGAAGAAGCTGTTCAGCTGATTTGCTCTCTCCACATTTCCTTCAATGATATCACCCCTCTTTGAGCTGCATCCAGTGATTAATTTCATACCGTCCCATACCTCCTTCATGCTGTTGTTCTTCAGTTTCTGCTCCAGATTCCTTCTGTACTGCTCCTTTGCTTCCCTGATCTGGACTCCGAGTTCTCTCTGCACACGTTTGCGCCCCCGCTGATCATTGTCTCTAAAGGCCCTCTTCTTCTGGTTCAGAAGACCCTTGATGTTACTCGTAATCCAGGGCTTGTTGTTAGCATAGCACCGTACAGTTCTAACTGGAACAACAGCATCCATATAGAAGTTGATGTAATCAGTAGTGCAGTCAACAACCTCTTCAATGTTCCCACTGTGCGACCCCTGCAGTACATTCCAGTCTGTGGTTTCGAAGCAGTCTCTCAGAGACCATTTCCTAAAAGAGCGTGTGGTTATGGGTAACCTCACTCTTGGTTTGTAGTGAGGCTGAAGCAGAATAAGGTTGTGATCTGCTTTCCCCAGTGCAATCAATGGAGTGGCACTGTATGCATCCTTTACGTTTGCATACAGTAAATTGTGTCCATAGTCACGTGATTAAAATCCCCAGAGATTAACACAAATGCTTCGGGGTGCTGTGTCTGTAACTTAGAAACAGCGGAATTGATGACGTCACACGCTACCTCCGCGTCAGCGCGCGGGGGGATGTAAACAATGACCACAATTATGCATCCAAACTCTCTGGGCAAGTAATAGGGACGCAAACTTACAGCCAAAAGTTCAATGTCCCTGTAACAGCTGGAGATTTTAATGCTCACATGCCCAGGATTACACCATCTTGTGTTCACGTATAAGGCGAGTCCACCTCCTTTCCGCTTCCCGCTGGCTTTAGTGTCTCTATCCGCCCTGACTGTTCTGAAGCCAGGAAGCTTAACCGGGATGTTAATCGTGAGCCACGTTTCACAGAAGCACAACAAACTGCACTTTCTATAGATCTTAATATTTTTTACCAGTGCAGCCAGTTCGTAAATCTTATTCGGTAGGTATAAATCCTTATAAAACACAACGAGACACAAAAACAAACACTAAAACACTAAAAAGGTAAAGAAAACACGGAGCTGCTGGAAAGGCTGCAACTCTGGTGGCACACATGGCGTGTATTTAATTCATATTTAGTTCAGTCATGATACTTTAGATGGCACAGACTGATATCCCCATTATTATGAAATCTACTAGCAATCACATAATTTACTACACAGCACAAGCAGATTCTGTGGCCAATGAGATTAGTCAGGGTAGCATCATATGTTTTGATAGAAATGAAAATGAGACTCTGAGGGATAGAAGAAGTACAGTGTGTTCAATTGATTGTACTATTGTTTAACAACATACCGATTGTTCAACTGATGAAATGTCTTTCTGAAAAAAAAAAAAAATCAGTACAAAAAACACTATAAAACAGTTGTGAAAAAAGTTGTGATAGTTTCATGATCTAGGACAGGGGTCTCAAACTCAAATTGGCTGGGGGCCGTTGCTGTGATTGACACCTCATAGGAGGGTCATTTTAACATTCGACCAAAAGAAAGCGCAAAATTTCTGAAAATGTACTTTCCTTTGCATTATTTCTCATTTACTTCAAATTTCATTACTAAAATATTTTTGCCATACTTAACAAAAAAACTCCACGAAAAAATACTGCAATGATCTTTCTTGAAACTGTCTGTGTTTCTCATAAACTTTCATTCTCGGTTTGGAAAACAACATATTTCATTCACACTTTGCAGCCAAACAACATATAGCCTGAACTACGAAAGCCCCGAACCAGCTCTCATCAAATCTGCCTGTGCGCTTAATTTTTTATTTTTATTTTTTATAGAATCATGTCATTCTTTTGAATATGAAATATGGTATGAGACAACTAGAGAATAATACTACTAATAATAACAACAATAATAATTTAGAGGGCCGGATTATGTTTTATTTTTGAGATCAGTTGCGGGCCGGGTGGTATGGAAGCCCATTTCCGCAACTAAAAAATAAATAAATAAATAAAAATAACAACGTTTCACACAGTTGTGAGAAAAAAAGTCAGAATTCTGACTTTTTATCACGCAATTGCGACTTTATATCTCAGAATTCAAGTTTATATCTCACAATTGCGAGTTATAAAGTCAGAATTCTGAGATATAAAGTCGCAATTGCGTGATAAAAAGTCCGAATTCTGACTTTTTTTCTTGCAATTCTGACTTTTTTTCTCACAACTGTGTGAAACGTTATTTCTCACAGTTCTTACTTTGCTTGCGTTTCCTTTCATTGCGACTGACCATCAGGATTGCTGCTTTGTTATTATTATACATGAATAATTAGCGTCGCACACCTGTAGGTGATAGATAGGTGCGTAGGAAAGAAGACTGGTATAGTCAAAATATGAAAAAACAAAAAAATGAATCCCGCACACTATCAACTTGCAAACCAATAAAAAAGACACTTTATTAGCAACGTTTCGATCGTAAGATCTTCATCAGGCATAAACATTGTATTCAAACTCCATTGTATTTAAAACATCATGAATCACAAAGAATCATCAATATCCAATCAAGATCAGTGATTAAATAATCATTAACACCACATCACATTATTAACTCAACAATTATATAATAAATATAGGAGTATTATTAATGATATCATATATCCAATGATCATATTTCATAACATCACATTAAACAATGCTTCATCATTCATACCCATAGGTGATAAAGTCTGAAGAGTAAAAATTTTTTTTTAAATATTGGTATTTATTATCTTCTGATCCTGAACTGAGTACAATTTTCCGACACCATCCACTGATTGTATTTAAACGAGGGAAAAATCTAAAAGATCATGTAGTACACGCTCGTTTCGCTCGTCAGCTCCTCATCATCACTCATCACCTGCACCTGGACTCTATTGTCAGCACTCCCCATATATTGCACTCACTCCCTTCACTCCTCATCCGTTCTATGTTTATGTTAAGTGTATGTTTGGTTACTCCTTGCCCGTGTTGATTAAAGTATTGTCTATAATTGTGGAAATCCGTATCTGCCTCGTCTCTCTCTACCAGTACACGTTAACACTATCATGTTTCATCAACTTTGCAACTCAAGGGGTAGAATCATGCAATTCTGCAACATTTTACAGTCGAGGTATTTGGGGAGTAAAAGTTGTTTTTAACAGAATGCATACACTAATGAATTTGACACAATAATAACAATACAATAGTAATAAGAAGAATCAGCTGTGGCAGAGGCACAATAAATCAGACAAAGCGGCACAAAAAGTGGCACATTTTATACACCAACAGCTTCAGACTTCACAGCAGCACGGCTATCGTTGGATGCACTGTTACACAGACAGAGACACTGACCATCAGTTAACTGCAAGAAAAAAAGTCAGAATTCTTAGATATAAAGTCGCAATTGCAAGAAAAAAAGTCAGAATTGCGAGAAAAAAATTCAGAATTCTGACTTTATATCACGCAATTGCGAGTTTATATCTCAGAATTGTGACTTTATATCACGCGCAATTGCAAGTTTATATCTCAGAATTATGACTTTTTATCACGCAATTGCGACTTTATATCTCAGAATTCTGACTTTATATCACGCAATTGCGAGTTTATATCTCAGAATTCTGACTTTATATCACGCAATTGCGAGTTTATATCTCAGAATTCTGACTTTATTTATATCGCACAATTGTGAGATATAAACTCGCAATTGCGAGTTAAAAAGTCAGAATTCTGAGATAAAAAGTCGCAATTCATCTTTTTTTTTTTTTTTTTTAGGGCTTCCATAGGGGGAGGGTGGACCGGAAGGCAAATGACAGTTTGAGACCACTGATCTAGGAACTTTATGCAGCGTGTACCACTGTAAAAGACTGTATGTCTATCCTTCACAGTGTCACGCTGTGGCTGTATAAGCGCACAACAAAGACAAAGGATAAAACTGTAACAGTATTTATTTTTAATCCACAAGGCAAACACAGGAGAACATAAGAGAAAACACAACCACGTTTGATACTGACGACACAAAACCAAGAACTGAATGAACTGAAGGCTAATATACACACAAAGATAACGTAACAAACACACTTGCATAACTCAATCAACGACCATGGAGACAACCCAGAAAAGGAAACACTGGCAAACAGGAACTGAACTCAATTAACACAAAATAATGAATATTCACGTTGCATTACGCCCCCTCCCAGAAAGGTGTGTCCTCGCGCCATAGCAGTCTAACTAAGGAGAGAGGGTGGGGGCTCTGGAGGAGGACGCAGAGCAGGCAGATAGCAAGAAACCAGGGGAGATAGCTGATGGAGAGACCAGGGGCATAATTTATAAAACTTTCCATAGATTTCATCCTAAAAGTGTACGTATGCACAAAAGCCAGATTCTGTGTACGCACAAAAGTTTTATAAAGCCATGTGTACGCCAGAACCTGCGCAAAATCCCTTACGTCTTCGCAGTGTTACTGATGATGGGGTTGACAATTTGTTTGAGTACCTCAGGGAGGCTTTTAGAGACAAACGCAGCACACCTCAGCTCCTGCACAGTTTTTACAGCTGAAGACAGCTAGAGGGGAAAAACATAAGATACCTCTCATGCACTGTCACAAGCCCTCAGCTTGGTTTTGAAATGTTCCCCTGATGCTATTGCGAATGAAAGGGTGGTATTGAGGAATCAAATCGTTGAAGGCGTCCACGATCCATCTCTGCGAAGGGAGCTTCGCAAATTTATGAGAGACCACCCTGGGTACATGATGATAGAGGTGCAAGATAAAGCACAGCTTTGGTTTGTAGAAGAGCCCTCAGTGAGTTCAAGAACTACTAAGTCTCATTGTAGTAGTAACCTGACACAGTGTTCAATTCTCAAGGTGCAAGAAAAAAAAAAAAAGTCACCTTAGAGGATGTTCTTGAAGTGGTAGCCGAACAAGGCAAAGCAATTAGTGAACTGACTCAAGTTGTCAAAAATGTGGCTGTAAGGGGTGGTAGTACAAGGGTGGAGACCTCTAGGCCTAGGTCACAGCCAAAATTCACTGAGGATGGACAACCACTATGTTTCAAGTGTCAAGTCGCAGGGGGGGGCAGACAGACTCAAAATATGTGCCTCCAACCTGTGACCAGTTGTTGCAACATGCTGTGGGTACGTGTCCTGTAGTAGAGCTTTCAATTTGTGGTGTCACCACTAAAGTTCTATTGGATACAGGCAGTCAGGTGAGCACAATATATATCGGAGCAGTTTTTTAGAGACCATTTATGTGGTAAAGATGACGACATCCTCTCCATGGCTGGTTGGCTAAAGCTCACAGTGGCCAATGGGCTTGACATACCCTACCTGGGTTACTTAGAGCTTGAGGTGGAGGCCATGGGAATTAAGATGCCAGATTGTGGCATCCTAGGGGTCAAAGACGTTTCTAGCCCTGGAAACACAGTGCCGTGCATCCTAGGAATTAATATAGTCAGCCGATGTAGACAGCTAGTCCAGGCAGAACTTGATACCACCTTAGAAGGAAAATTAGATTCCGATTGGAGATTCTGATTGGAGAATCTAACTGTTTTCCAGAAAGTCCATTTTTTAACAGAAAATCCATTGTGCGTCTAGCCAGAAAATGGACAGAGCACATACCTGCTGAATTGGTTGTGACAATTAAAGCGACAGGCTTCAATAGGGGCATTGGGGAAGGAAGTCCTATGTTGTTATCACCTCTTAGTACCCCATTGCCAGGAGGTCTGGTTGTCATCCCCACCCTCGTTGACTCCCACTGTCCCTGCATACCTGTTAAAATTATACATTTTTCTCAGGAGGACGTATGGTTGTCACCCAGGACCCGGCTGGGGTGTCAGAGGTGGAATGCGTGGACAGCTTGCAGCAGTGTGAAGTAAGATTTCAGCAGATTTCGGCAATCCTTGAACAGGTGACTTTAAATATGAAGGATGAGCAAGCAGAGATCATGTGCAGGAAATCTTGGATAAGATTGATGTAGGAGGAAGCAAGTATGAGCAAGCTCAGCTCAGGTCATTGTTGAAGAAGTACATTGACATCTTTGCCCTAGAGGATGAGGACCTAGGCTATACAGACAAGATCACACATGAAATTCATTTAATTGATGATGAGCCTATCACACTGCCTTATCATCATGTTCCTCCTAATCAGTATAGAGAAACGTCTAGGTTACTAGTGTAACCCCCGTTCCCAGAAGGAGGGAACGGAGACGTTACGTCGATACTGACGTAATGGGGTCTCGCTAGGGAGCCCAATCACCTCCAAGGATACAAAACAAGCCAATGGGAATTGGCCTGTGAGATTTACATGCCGGGCCCCTCCCCCGGCATCCGGGTATAAATAGGGCTGGCATACTCACCTTCATTCATATTTTTGCTGAGGAGCCGAGACAGGTATCTGGCCGCTCAGCGGTGGCTCAAAGCTATGGCAGGGGAACGTAACGTCTCCGTTCCCTCCTTCTGGGAACGGGGGTTACACTAGTAACCTAGACGTTCCCATTCAGTCAGTCACGTTCGACGTTACGTCGATACTGACGTAATGGGGTCCCGTGGAAAACGCCATAGCAACTAAACCACGTTACGAGTGTTAGGGAGGCAGGTGCTGGCAGGCTGAGGCGTGCCAAATGCAAATGCGGCCCATACTCGGAACCCTCCAGCGCCCAGAGCAAGCCCAGGAATGTCTTCCATACTGGTGGGATGGAGAGGACAGGGCGTTACCGTGGAGAAGTCGAAGCTGCTGTTCCTACCCCACGGGGAAGAGTGCTTCGGAACTCAATCCCTTGTTTTTCAGCAACGACAAAAACGCCAGGAAAGCGTTCCCCGAGGAGGGGAAGGCTACGGAGACCACACCCTGCCCGAAGGGAGGTAACGTGTGGAAGACATATATGGACTGGTCAGAGAACAGTAACGCATATGGAAGATCTCTGATGTAGGTCCTACTTTCCGGGAGGAACGACTAGCAATCAGAGACGGGGCAAAGCAAAGCCGCCCAGGGAAAGACACGGGTTTACCGTCAGGGAAACCTTACCGTGGACAAACACATATGGGATTACCCGAGGGGAATCACAGCATATGGGCATCTAGCCCAGTACAAGGGCAGACCAACTGGGCATACACACGAGTACTGGACCTAGCGCCGGACGCCTCCGCCACGTCTGGCCGCCGCAAGATGCAGGAGGAACTCCACAGGGTTCGCCGTTACGGGGAACTGAACTGAGGAGCGGGAAAAGTGCTCGCATTCCCTCTCCCGAGGGAAATGGCACAGCAAGCGAACACCCATGGCTATCTAGGAGTAGACAGCACACGGGTGGACACCGGTTCCACTCGGAGGTTATAATACCTCGCGAATGTATTCGGTGTCGCCCAGCCTGCAGCTCTGCACAAGGGCGTCGGACTGGGGGGGTAAAGGGTACCGAGTACCCAGGGCCCGAGGCAGGGGGGGCCCCCTTAGAAGTCAGTTTTCTATACATGCATATACATACACTAACATTTGTATAGCATTTATGTACAAATAGGAAAGTTCCTGTGCAAAACTAAACTTGTAGTTAGGCACTGGTTTGGTATAAAAAAAGTCATTTTCATGCTGTGCAGGGCCCCACCACCCCTCTCGAATCAATGTAAATGGTACGACCCGCAGGTTAGGTGCTTCTGCTGCGGACCTGCGGTGAATCAGTTAATGAGACAGTAGCTGGAGTTAGCCTTGATATGAACTAGGAAGACAGGGGAAGAGTCATGTCTTTCCTTAAGGAAAATCAGGGGCTCAAAAACGAAAAGAAAAGAAGATTAAAGAGAGAAAGGCAAATGAGGGCAAGCAGTCGCTCACTCAGTTTTTTGAAAAGAAAGGTGAGCTCCAAATGCATCATCGAGCATTGACATTGTTTTAACATAAATATCTACTCCAGGTAGAATAGCATACATTTATGTTCGTACTCTATTTGAATAAGATACCAATACTTTATAGTATCACACCCTACATAGCGAGCAAACACTATTTCTGTGTAAATAACGGAGTGAGAAGCAGACGGAGGCGGAGCTGGGAGCTCAACACACAGCCACTCCAGGCAGCTGTGCAGCTTGTCTCCTCTTCTGCTGCAGTTCTCCGAGTCAGAAGTTTACATGAAAACACTGTATATTTCCCTCAATTGTCTAAATCTAACACCCGCGAAAACACAGATCGTTAGCGCCTATTTTACAGCATTGTTATGCAAATTAGATCGCGCACGCTCTTACATTAAGTACAGGATTGTTCTTCTCAGTTTAATGCACATCTTAATGATTGAAAATGACTTATTTTAAAACGTAATTCAAAGACTGAATGTCTAGTTCGGCGGTTAGTGTACCCTGTGATTCTATAGTCTGCATTTATTTTAAACAGACAAATAATCAGCAATTAACTTGTACTTAGCCTACACTTTAAAAAAGGTATTGTGACAATAAAGGATATTTTAGCAACCATTTGAAGCCATATATTTCAGTTTCAGACAAAAATATATTAATCAGAGTGTGGCTTATTTTGTTTACATTTTAAAGGTGCCCTAGAATCAAAAATTGAATTTATCTTGGCATAGTTGAATAACAAGAGTTCAGTACATGGAAAAGACATACAGTGAGTTTCAAACCCCATTGCTTCCTCTTTCTTATATAAATCTCATTTGTTTAAAAGACTTCTGGAAAACACGCAGATCTCAACATAACACCGACTGTTACGTAACAGTCTGGATCATTAATATGTACACCCCCAATATTTGCATATGCCAGCCCATGTTCAAGCATTAGACAAGGAAAGTCAGTATTAACGTCTGGATCTGTGCACAGACAAGGTAAGCAAGCAAGAACAACAGCGAAAAATGGCAGATGGAGCAATAATAACTGACATGATCCATGATAACATGATGTTTTTAGTGATATTTGTAAATTGTGTTTCTAAATGTTTCGTTAGCATGTTGCTAATGTACTGTTAAATGTGGTTAAAGTTACCATCATTTATTACCGTATTCATGGAGACAAGAGCCGTCGCTATTTTCATTATTAAACACTTGCAGTCTGTATAATTCATGAACACAACTTCATTCTTTATAAATCTCTCCAACAGTGTAGCATTAGCCGTTAGCCACAAAGCATAGCCTCAAACTCATAGAGAATCAAATGTAAACATCAAAATAAATACAATACTCACATGATTCGATGTATGCACACAGCATGCATGACGAACATCTTGTAAAGATCCATTTGAGGGTTATATTAGCTGTGTGAACTTTGTAAATGTGCTGTAATATAGTGGAGAGCTCGTGTGGCAGGGAGCGCGCGATGTAAGCGGGTGGCGCCGAGTGTAAATCAGTGCATTGTTAAGGATGCCCCAAAATAGGCAGTTAAAAAATTAATTTAAAAAAATCTATGGGATATTTTGAGCTGAAACTTCACAGACACATTCAGGAGACACCTTAGACTTATATTACATCTTGTGAAAAAGCATTCTTGGGCACCTTTAAGTGTTTTTATGATAAAAATGCAATACCCCACCCATTGGTATCACTATGGTATTTGGTACGGGGGCCCAGCAAGATGGTTTGTACCCAGGGCCCAAAATTTGGTGCTACGCCCCTGGCTCTGCAGATGTCTGCAACAGAGGCACCGTGCGCCAACGCCCAGGAAGAAGCAACACCCCGAGTGGAGTGAGCTCGCAACCCGAGGGGGCACGGCTCGCCTTGGGAGTGGTACGCCAAGGTGACGGCATCCACTATCCAGTGGGCCAACCTCTGTTTGGAGACAGCCTTTCCCTTCTGCTGACCTCCAAAACAGACAAAGAGCTGCTCAGAGCTTCTGAAGCTCTGCGTGCGGTCCACGTAAACGCGCAGGGCACGAACGGGACACAGCAACGCAAGGGCTGGGTCTGCCTCCTCCGGGGGCAGTGCTTGCAGGTTCACCACCTGGTCCCTGAAGGGAGTGGTGGGAACCTTGGGCACATATCCAGGCCGGGGTCTCAAGATCACGTGAGAGTAGGCCGGCCCGAATTCCAGGCACGAATCGGTGACCGAAAATGCTTGCAGGTCCCCAACCCTCTTGAAGGAGGCGAGCGCGGTCAGGAGCACTGTCTTAAGAGACAGATGTTTCAGCTCAGCTGACACGAGGGGCTCGAAGGGAGCTCTCCGAAGGCCCGAGAGGGCGATGGAGAGATCCCAGGAGGGAATGAGGCGAGGCCTAGGGGGATTTAACCTCCTGGCGCCTCTGAGGAACCTGATGATCAGGTCATGCTTTCCTAGTGACTTGCCATCAAGCACATCGTGATGCGCTGCGATGGCGGCCACATAGACCTTCAGGGTGGAAGGGGACAGCCTCCATTCCAAACCCTCTTGAAGGAAGGAAAGCACAACACCGACCGGGCATTTCCGGGGGTCCTCCCGGCGGGAGGAACACCACTCAACGAACAGACTCCACTTCATGGCATAGGCGCACCTCGTAGAGGGGGCTCTAGCCGAAGTGATGGTGTCGACTACCGCGGGCGGTAGGCCACTTAAGTCTGCCGCGTCCCGTCCAGGAACCACACGTGGAGGCTCCACAGATCGGGCCGTGGGTGCCATATGGTGCCCTGCCCCTGAGAGAGGAGGTCCTTCCTCAGGGGGATGCGCCAGGGATGGGCTGTCGCGAGGAGCATGAGTTCCGGGAACCAGGTCCGGTTGGGCCAGTACGGCGCAACTAGCAAGACCTGCTCCTCGTCCTCCCTGACCTTGCACAGTGTCTGTGCAAGGAGGCTCACTGGGGGAAACGCATATTTGCGTAGGCCCCGGGGCCAGCTGTGTGCCAGTGCATCCGTGCCGAGGGTCCCCTCGGTCAGCGAATAAAACAACTGGCAATGGGCGGATTCCCGAGAAGCGAACAGGTCCACCTGTGCTTCCCCGAACCGGCTCCATATCAGCTGGACCGCCTGGGGGTGGAGTCTCCATTCCCCCGGGAGCGTGAGCTGTCGTGAGAGCGCGTCGGCCGCACGATTAAGCTCGCCCGGGATGTAGGAGGCGCGCAGCGACCTGAGTCGGCGCTGACTCCACAGGAGGAGATGGCGAGCGAGTTGCGACATGCGACGGGAGCGTAGACCACCCTGATGGTTGATGTACGCTACAGTCGATGTGTTGTCCGTCCGGACCAGTACATGCTTGCCCTGCAACAGCGGTCGAAACCGGCGCAGCGCAAGGAGTACTGCCAGCAACTCGAGGCAGTTGATATGCCAATGGCGATGGGGTCCTGTCCAGGAGCCCGACGCCGACTGGCCACTGCATATGGCACCCCAGCCGGTGGTGGAGGCATCTGTTGTGACAACAACATGCCTGGACACTTGTACTAGGGGCACCCCGGCCCGTAGAAAAGCAAGGTCAGACCACGGGCTGAATGTGCGGCGACACTCCGGTGTGATGACCACACGGAGTGAGCCGCGGTGCCATGCCCACCTCGGGACTCGGTCGTGAAGCCAGTGCTGGAGCGGTCTCATATGGAGCAATCCGAGCGGCGTGACCGCGGCTGCGGATGCCATATGCCCCAGGAGCCTCTGAAATTGTTTCAGTGGGACCGCTGTTTTCCGCGAGAACGAGTTCAGGCAGTTCAGCACCGACTGTGCACGCTCGTTGGTGAGACGCGCTGTCATGTTGACCGAGTCCAGCTCCACACCGAGAAAAGAGATGCTCTGCACGGGGCAGAGCTTGCTCTTTTCCCAGTTGACCCGAAGCCCCAACTGGCTGAGGTGACTGAGCACCAGGTCCCTGTGTTCGCACAACTGATCTCGGGACTGGGCCAGAATGAGCCAGTCGTCGAGGTAGTTGAGAACACGAACGCCCACTTCCCTGAGCGGGGCAAGGGCCCCCTCTACGACTTTGGTAAAGACGCGAGGAGACAGGGACAGCCCGAAGGGTAGGACCTTGTACTGATATGCCCGCCCCTCGAACGCAAACCGTAGGAACGGTCTGTGTCGAGGGAGGATCGAGACATGAAAGTACGCGTCCTTCAGGTCTATAGCTGCAAACCAATCCCGGGCGTGAACGCACGTGAGAATGCGTTTCACGGTGAGCATCTTGAACGGGAGCTTGTGAAGGGCCCGGTTCAAGACACGCAGATCCAGGATCGGTCGTAACCCCCCGCCTTTCTTGGGTACTATGAAGTAAGGGCTGTAAAACCCAGACTTCATCTCGGCTTGAGGGACAGGCTCTATTGCGTCCTTCGCCCGCAGGACAGAGGCGTTGGGCCCTGTCACCGAGGTGAACAGAACGCAGCTGAACCTGGGGGGACGCCTGGCGAACTGAATCGCGTAGCCGAGTCTGATTGTCCGGAGGAGCCAACGGGACGGGTTGGGAAGGCGTAGCCACGCCCCCAAGCTCCGTACGAGTGGAACCATCCGGACAACAGAAGTACCCATGGGGGGGCAGCACGGAGCACTGTGGCCCAACTCGGGAGGCAGTGCGTCCCGAAGTCGGGGCTGTGAGTGGGGTCCACTCACGTGGCTCATGGTGGGCAGGGTGGCGTGGGAAGGCAGTGCGTTCCCGGGGCGCCAAGACCCTGCCCGTGGCGAAGGAAGGAGCGGCTGAGAGAGAGGGAGCGGAAGCTCACTCACCCCCAGCGCGGACCTTCTTATGTGACCCAGAGGTTTCAGAAATTGCTCTTTTATTGAAAGGGTGGGTACCGCTGGTACAGCGGCGGAACAGAAAAAAACAACACAGGATTTTCCCCCGGGCCCTGTCCCGGGGGAAGGAGTGGAGCGGTCCCCGTCTCCTGAGCAGCCTCCGAAACCTCCGGGTCTCCCGTCTCAGGGCCGCTTCTTAGCCTTCTTCTTCTTTTTAGAAGGAGGCTTGGCGGTCTGGGCGGGGGGCGTGGCCTTCCTGCGGGTGTCTCGAGGAGGGTGGGAGGGTTCCGACCTCACAGGAGCCTGAGCCGCAGGGGGACGCCCTCGGCGAGGAGCAGACGGAGGCACGGCCCGAGGCGGATTGGTGGCATCATCACGCCTGGGCAAGATGTGTTTGATGGCCTCCGTCTGCTTCTGCACCGCCGAGAACTGCTGGGCAAAGTCCTCGACGGTGTCGCCGTAGAGGCCGGCCTGGGAGATGGGGGCGTCAAGAAAGCGAGCTTTGTCGACTTCCCTCATCTCAGCCAGGTCCAACCAAAGATGCCGTTCCTGGACCACCAGGGTGGACATCGTTTGACCCAGGGCGCGTGCCGTGACCTTCGTCGCCCGGAGGGCGAGGTCGGTCGCGGCGCGCAGCTCTTGCAGCAACCCTGGTTCAGCACTACCCTCGTGCAGGTCCTTCAGAGCTTTCGCCTGATGGACCTGCAGAATCGCCATGGCGTGCAGGGCAGAAGCCGCCTGTCCAGCAGCGGAGTAAGCTTTGGCCGCGAGAGCGGCCGTGGTCTTACCCGCTTTAGACGGGAGACGCGGGCGATTCCGCCAGGTGGCCGCGGACTGCGGGCACAAGTGCACCGCGAATCGCACGTTCCACCTGCGGGACGTCCACGTACCCCTTGGCGGCTCCCCCATCGAGGGTAGTGAGAGTGGAGGAGGCAGAGGACCGTAGTCTGGCAGTGTGAGGTGCCAACCAGGTCTTCTGGAGCTCCTCATGCACCTCCGGGAAGAACGGTACTGGGGCGGGACGCGGCTGAGCGCTGCGCCCCGAGCCCAGAAACCAGTCATCCAGCCGCGAGCGTTCGGGACACGGTGGAGGGTTCCACTCGAGCCCGATGCCCGCGGCGGCCCGGGCAAGCATGGCTGTAAGTTCAGAGTCCGCCTCCGACTGAGCAACCATCCCAGAGGGCGGAAGCTCGGAGTCATCGTCGCTCTCTGAACCGTTCAGCCCACTCCCCGATGCAGCGATCGACATCCGATCCTCCTCCGGAGCGCCGAAAGTGACGTGGGGCACCCCCGAAGAGGGCCCCGCGACAGCAGACGGCATCTCAACGGCACATGGTGTTGTTGAGGAGTGGGAGGTTCGTGGGGACGGACCCGACGAAGTGGCTCCCACCGTGATCCTCAGATCTCCCAGAGCACTAGCCTGGCCAGTGGCCGCTACAGCCGCTGGCGCTGGGGTAGTGACAGAGGGGCCTCTCACCTCCGTGTTAAAGAAGGAGAGGTGCGATCTCAACACCAACATGGACATGCCCTCGCAGTGAGGGCATGTACCATCCACGAGCGCCGACTCAGCGTGCGGTCTACCCAGACACGTGAGGCAGTGATCGTGGCCATCAGAAGAGGTCAGGAAACGACCGCATCCAGAAACACACGGACGAAAAGCCATCTTGAAAAAGACGCTGATTGCCCGTGCTTGCTCTTTCAGTATACCTCACCAGCCGAAGCACCCAGGGATGGGCGTAGCACCGTCCTGTGGGCAGCGCGTCGTCACCCCCACCGCTGAATGTGCCTTCCCACCAGCTGGAGAGACTCGAGCAGGCCCCCGGAACAAAAACAGGCAGTAGCAATTAAAATTGCTGTTTGCAGGACCGTGTCCCTATAGCAATTAGAATTGCTGTTTTTGCTCTTTTGAAATTTCTGAAGGTGAAAGATGATCAGCCGATCGGCTCCGAAGCAAAAGTATGAATGAAGGTGAGTATGCCAGCCCTATTTATACCCGGATGCCGGGGGAGGGGCCCGGCATGTAAATCTCACAGGCAAATTCCCATTGGCTTGTTTTGTATCCTTGGAGGTGATTGGGCTCCCTAGCGAGACCCCATTACGTCAGTATCGACGTAACGTCGAACGTGACTGACTGAATGGGAACTTGAGTTCCTTGCTCTTAAGTGGGTGATTGTTGAGAAGTTTCGGGGGTATTTGTTGGGGTCCAAATTTATTGTGATAACTGACAATAATCCTCTGTGCCACTTGAAAACAGCAAAGTTTGGAGTGATTGAACAAAGGTGGCTTTCGCAGTTATCCATCTTTGATTTTGATCCTTTCCAGGCTATTCAGCTTCCAGCAGCGAGACTTTGTAATTAGTGGATTCAGGAAGTTTTGGGATCAAAAGAGAAGGCCTCATGGGAGGGAGCTAAAAGCTCTGCCAAAACCTGCTTGGTCAATGTTGAGTGCCAAGGTCTACTGTACCGTGTCTTTGAGGATATCAGACATGGGGAATGTTATCAGTTCTTGTTACCTCTCAGCTTGAAGAAGTCGGTCCTGGAGTATGTGCACAATTCTATGGGGCACCAAGGTATCGAGAATAACCTTCACTTGTTGAGGCGCAGGTGCTTTTGGATAGGGATGCACAATGATGTGGAGAAGTGGATAAAAGATTGTCAACAATGTGTGATGACTAAGCTGCCGCAGCCAAGAGTCCACCCTCCCATGAAATCGTTTCTGGCTTCTAGACCTCTTGAGGTAACCCGCATTCGATGGTCGGGAAAACATTCTTGTAATTACCAACATCTTTACAAAGTTCACTCAGGCCTTCCCTACCCAAGATCAAAAAGCAGACACCACTGCCAAGGTGCTGCTTAGGGAGTGGTTCATGAAGTATGGTATTCCAACACGTCTGCATTCGTAATTTTGAGAGTGAGGTGGTGGCTGAACTTTGTAAGCTTTATGGGGTGAAAAAGAGCCGCACCACGCCATACCACCCCACTGGCAATGCTCAGTGTGAGTGGTTCAACAGGACGCTAAATGACCTGTTGAGAATGCTGCCACCTGAAAAGAAACGTTGATGGATAGAGTCTATTGCCCAAAGATTGAGATCGGGGCATTGGTGTACCTGAGGAACAGACCAGTAGGCCATCACAAAATACAGGATGCGTGGGGGCCGATCGTATATCGGGTAGTAGGAATTGTGGACAACACCTACACAGTGGAGCCGTTGGAAGGAGGGCCTGCAAAGAGAGTAAACAAAGTTGATATCAGGCCCTGTGTGAATCATCCTAGTCCCCCTCCTAGGAGAATGCCTAAGGCACGAGAGGAGAAGTCTGAGTCCCATAGTGAAGTGGAGTCCGAGGATTCAGAGGAGGGTGTAGTTTTAAGGGAGGAGAGATCATGTGTGCCTGCAATAAGAAATCTTAGTACCCAGTCTGTTAGCAAACAGGGTAGGGAGCATGCACCCATTGTGGTACTTGGCAGAGAATCGGTTGATTTTGCTCATGTCAATGTTTTATCAGAGCCTGCTGAGGCCTTGGAGACTGAGGAAAGGCTGGATTCAGCTACTAGTGTGTTAACTTGTCCTGTTGCTGCACCACGCCGATGTACAAACCCGATTCCAAAAAAGTTGGGACACTGTACAAATTGTGAATAAAAACAGAATGCAATGATGTGGAAGTTTTAAATGTCAATATTTTATTCAGAATACAACATAGATGACATATCAAATGTTTAAACTGAGAAAATGTATAATTTTAAGGGAAAAATAAGTTGATTTTAAATTTCATGGCATCAACACATCTCAAAAAAGTAGGGACAAGGCCATGTTTACTACTGTGTGGCATCCCCTCTTCTTTTTATAACAGTCTGCAAATGTCTGGGCACTGGGCACTGGGCACTTGCTCAAGTTTAGGAATAGGAATGTTGTCCCATTCTTGTCTAATACAGGCTTCTAGTTGCTCATGTATGTGGTCTGGCATTGTCATGTTGGAAAATGCAAGGTCTTCCCTGAAAGAGACTACGTCTGGATGGGAGCATATGTTGTTCTAGAACTTGGATATACCTTTCAGCATTGATGGTGCCTTTCCAGATGTGTAAGCTGCCCATGCCACACACACTCATGCAACCCCATACCATCAGAGATGCAGGCTTCTGAACTGAGTGCTGATAACAACTTGGGTTGTCCTTGTCCTCTTTAGTCCGGATGACATGGCGTCCCAGTTTTCCAAAAAGAACTTCAAATTTTGATTCGTCTGACCACAGAACAGTTTTCCACTTTGCCACAGTCCATTTTAAATGAGCCTTGGCCCAGAGAAAACGCCTACGCTTCTGGATCATGTTAAGATATGGCTTCTTTTTTGACCTATAGAGTTTTAGCCAGCAACGTTGAATGGCACGGTGGATTGTGTTCACCGACAATGTTTTCTGGAAGTATTCCTGAGCCCATGTTGTGATTTCCATTACAGTAGCATTCCTGTATGTGATGCATACAGGGCCCGAAGATCACGGGCATCCAGTATGGTTTTCCGGCCTTGACCCTTACGCACAGAGATTGTTCCAGATTCTCTGAATCTTTGGAAGATATTATGCACTGTAGATGATGATAACTTCAAACTCTTTGCAATTTTTCTCTGAGAAATTCCTTTCTGATATTGCTCCACTATTTTTTGCCCCAGCATTGGGGGAATTGGTGATCCTCTGCCCATCTTGACTTCTGAGAGACACTGCCACTCTGAGAGGCTCTTTTTACACCCAATCATGTTGCCAGTTGACCTAATAAGTTGCAAATTGGTCCTCCAGCTGTTCCTTATATGTACATTTAACTTTCCCGGCCTCTTATTGCTACCTGTCCCAACTTTTTTGGAATGTGTAGCTCTCATGAAATCCAAAATGAGCCAATATTTGGCATGACATAAATGTCTCATGTGTAGCTCTCATGAAATCCAAAATGAGCCAATATTTGGCATGACATAAATGTCTCACTTTCAACATTTGATATGCTATCTATATTCTATTGTGAATAAAATATAAGTTTATAAGATTTGTAAATTATTGCATTCCTTTTTTATTCACAATGTGTACAGTGTCCCAACTTGTTTTGGAATTGGGTTTGTAGTAGGAGGCCAAATGTTGGACAGGGTTCAAATTTGGAGTGGGCTCGTGGGCTGCTTGGGTGGGCTCATGGGCTGGTGGAGCGGACCCGTCGGCTGCTGAAGCGGGCTCATTGGCTGCTGGAGCTAACTCATGGACTGCTGGAGCTGACTCATGGACTGCTGGAGCTGACTTGGGAACACCTGGAGCAGACTCGTGGGCAGCGGGAGCGGACTCGTTGGCAGCCGGGGCTGGAGTGGGCTTGTTGAAGCTTGGAGAGGAGTCTGGAGAGGTGATCCAAGACATGCCCTCGTATTCTATTATAAGCTCCACTGGTACTGGACCGGGCTCGTGGAAGCCTGGAGCGGCCTTGTGGATGGCCAGTGCGGGCTTGTGGAAGCATGGAGCGGGCTCGGCGAAGGCTGGAGCGGATTCGGCGAGGGTAGGAGTAGGCTCGTCGAGGGTTGGAGAGGGGTCTGGAAACGGGGTCCAGTCCATCCCCTCATACTCAATCAAAAGACCTACTGACACTGGAAGGGGCGTTGCCAGGAGTGACGGCTCAGACTCGGAGGCGGAGAATACTGGGGCTGTTCGAAGACAGCAGACGCTGGAGACTGGGGCTGTTCGGCGGCCTTCTTTTTCTTTCTTGGCCGTTTGGGCCTAGTGGATGATCTTTTCTTTGCCGGCTTGGGGTTTTGGTCCGGCAGGACACCAGGGAAATGCCCACTGGAGGGGTAGGCAGAGGAAACTTGTGGTTGGTGAACTGGCCAGGCTGCTTGTACTTCTGTGGGGACTGGACGAGGAGTACACGATTTTTCGAGAACCTCTTAAATAACAAAATCAGAACAATTCAGAAACAGAATCAGATTAATTGTCTCGACTAAGGGAAAAAAAAAAAACAGGCAGGTTCTTTAAAACGAATCGTGTCCTCGTCCAGCCCCGCCAGAAAACAGGCGTTCAACGGGGCATCTGGCCAGTTCACCAAATAAGCAGCTCAGTAAACTCCTCCACATACCTCTCCAGCCGGCGACCGTCCTGCCGGAACCCACACAGGCGATCCTCTGCTGAAGCTTGCTGGGGAGACATGGGCGAGCCAGGAAACTTGAATAAATCCATCTTTTTTTTTTTTTTTTTTTGTAGGCGGTTGGGTCCGTTCTTCTGTTACGTGTGGTTGCAGTAAGGATGAGGCGAGTAAGGAAATCTACAAAAAATGGTATCTTTAATCAAACAAAGGAGCAGACATACAACCAAACACAGTAAACTAACCACAATAATGGACAGGGAGTGCTAGGAGTGAGTCCAACTTAAAGGGAGTGCTGACAAGGATAACAGCTGCAGGAAATTCAAGGAAATGGCAGGAAGACTGATGAGGGAAGTGAGTTCAGGTGTGCAGACAAAGAGGATGCTGGGAACTGGAGTCTGGGAAGGCGTGGTTGTAACAACAAAACTTAATAAAAAAAGTCACTGACTTTGTGCAGCGGCAGTATGCTATGCTTAGCAAATTCAGATCATAATTGTGATTGTAAATATATTAACAGCAGCAGCACACATAGCAAAATCATACTACAACATTGCAAAATGTATTAACAGCAACAGCACATAGTGCAAATTCAATATTGCATGTAGTAAATATCATTAATATCAGAAGTAGCAATCTACACTGCACAAAATTATAAACGCAACACTTTTGTTTTGGCCCCCCATTTTTCATGAGTAGAACTCAAAGATCTAAGACTTTTTCTATGTAAACAAAAAGCCTATTTCTCTCAAATATTGTTCAGAAGTCTGTCTAAATCTGTATTAGTAAGCATTTCTCCTTTGCCGAGATAATCCATCCACCTCACAGGTGTGGCATATCAAGATGCTGATTAGACAGCACAGGTGTGCCTTAGGCTTGCCACAATAAAAGGACACTCTAAAATGTGCAGTTTTACTGTATTGAGGGGGTCCGGGGGGCTCCGAAAACCAGTCAGTATCTAGTGTGACATTTGCTTCACACAGTGCAACACATCTCCTTCGCATAGAGTTGATCAGTTTGTTGATTGTGGTCTGTGGAATGTTGGTCCACTCCTCTTCAATGGCTGTGCGAAGATGCTGGATATTGGCAGGAACTGGAACACACTGTCGTATACGCCAATCCAGAGTATCCCAAACATGCTCAATGGGTGACATGTCCGGTGATTATGCTGGCCATGCAAGAACTGGGATGTTTTCAGCTTCCAGGACTTGTGTACAGATCCTTGCAACATGGGGCTGTGCATTATCATGCTGCAACATGAGGTGATGGTCGTGGATGAATGGCACAACAATGGGCCTCAGGATCTCGTCACGGTATCTCTGTGCATTCAAAATGCCATCAATAAAATGCATCTGTGTTCGTTGTCCATAACATACGCCAGCCCATACCGTAACCCCACTCCCATGAGCCCATGGGCCACTCGATCCACAACTGCTCACCCACACGACGCCATGCACACTGTCTGTCATCTGTCTGCCAAACCGGGATTCATCCGTGAAGACAACACCTCTCCAAAGTGCCAGACGCCATCAAATATGAGCATTGGTCCTCTCAAGTTGGTTACGATGAAAATCTATGGAATGCACTGCTTGTATAGCTTATTTTTGTCCAAGAGCATGATCTAATTAAGTTCATCTGTTATACTAACCACAAACTAAGCTTCTAATGACAGGTTCAAGAGCTGCAGATCCAACCACAATTTTGCAATGCTGTTTGCAAATATATGCTAGAATTGTGGTTTTGAGAAACACCAAATCACTGAACTTTGGTAACAACAAATCCTGCAATCATAGCGGGCTAAAAATGTTTTTGAGAAACAAACCCCTGGTAAGCAGAGCACCAATCACAGAAAAGAGAGATACAAGTGTATTTTCACTCTTGGGGTATGATGACAAGACTTAAGTTGTGGTGACACATAAATAAAATGGTTATGCCTGCTTAAATCTACTCAGAGACAACCAGGTTGTGCTCTTCATTACTAATGACAATTCAGTAACACTGACTAATAGAGTTAGATGCCTCTGTATATGAAGTGACATTTATATGAAGTGACGTGACAACTGTTTATCTATTGGTCATTTTCCTTGGTAAGTCAAGAATATTTCAGATGTAGTCATATTATATCAAACTCATATTACATAACTGTACAGTGATCAACAATTATTCTTGAGTTATGTAAGAAAGTATAAATAAAAAAGGTCAAATTCCCTTGGTAAAATTAAGGAGCAACTTTTCTACAGAAAGAAATAGATAATAAACAGTGACATGACAAAGAAAACCCTAGTAAGTTTTTTCAACATTAGTATAAAATATGACTACTCTCTGGAAGCATAAATAATCTGCCCGAGATATTATGTTGTTAATACAAGTGTTTGTCACTTAATCTGTGTTTTCTTTAGGTCACAAATGGACAACCTGACATTTAGATATAGTGTACTCTTAGTGGAAGGACTGCAAATTACACCTCAGTCAAGCCAGCTTACATTCATTTTTCTGTTGATGGCTTATGTCTTTGCAATGGTGTCTAACATTGGGATTTTGATTCAGATCTCAGCAGAAAAAAGTTTACACCAGCCTATGTACATTCTTTTCTGTCATTTGCCAGTGAGTGATATTATGGGAACAACTCTTCTCATACCACGTTTACTGAAGGATTTAATGACAGACCCCTCTGAGCGCTACATCACATATGTGGAGTGTGTTTTCCAAGCTTTTTTTACACATTTATATGGAACAACATCCAATACTATTCTAATGATCATGGCCTTTGATAGATATGTGGCCATATGCAATCCACTGCGATACCCAACTATAATGAGCAATAAAATGATTGTAAAACTGTCGGCAGGAGCCTGGGGTGCTGCAGTAGTTCCAGTGTCAGTTTTGATCGGCCTCAGTGTGCGTCTCTCTCACTGCAGATCATTCATTGCAAACCACTTTTGTGACAATCCTTCACTATTTAAATTGTCCTGTGAAAATACAGTGATTAATAATGTATATGGATTAACTTTTACTGTGGTTTTACTCACCTCCTCACTGGGGTGGGTGTTACTGACATATCTCAGAATAGTGATGGTATGTATAAAAAGCAAAAACAAAGCAACCAACAGCAAAGCAATTAAAACCTGCAGCACTCACTTAGCTGTTTATATAATCATGCAGATCTGTGGATTCGTTCCAATTGTTCTCCATCGTTTCCCTGTATATGCTGAGACTAGGAAGTTTGGGGGTGTAATGTTTCATATTATACCACCTGGATTGAATCCCATAATATATGGTTTACAATCCAAGGAAATAAGACAAAGGATGTTAAAAATGTTCATAAATAAAAGTTAATTCTAGCTGATTTTTATTTATTTGTAGATTTAGTTATGCAATCAAACAGCTAATGATGTGACCATTTTCTTTAAGTGCAAATTTTAAATTTTAAATACTTCAATACATATTTGGTAACACTTTATAATAAGGTTCATAAGTTAACATTAGTTAACTACATTAGTTAAAATGAACTAATAATGAACTGCATTTCTACAGCATTTATTAATCTTTGTTAATATCAATTTCAACATTTAATAATACATTATTAAAATCAAGAGTTGTATTTGTTAACATTAGTTAATACACTCTGATCTGTCATGAACAAACTATGAACAGCTGTATTTTTATTAACTACTGTTAACAAAGATTAACAAATTTATCCAGTAACAAATGTATTTCTTATGGTTAGTTCATGTTATTTAATACATTAACTAATGTTAACAAATTAACCTTATTGTTACCACATATTTTAATTTCTTTCTACAAATTTCCTCTGTATAGGCATATCCGACAAAGCAGGCAACATATATAGATGTATAACATAAATATGTGATAACAGTCAACATTATTAATGAAGGCATAATTTGTAGCTGGTGTATACTAAATAAATATTAATAATTATTGTTAATTTGTTATTTTCATCATTTCAAGTGTATGATATAATTTATGTATTAAGCAATATGTGTAAAAAAAATAGAGCGAAGAAAATGGAATAAAGCAGGCAACATTTGTGCATCAGAATTTGCACATGCACAGGAAGAATATTTAAAGCTTCATTGAGCTTAGTTTGAGCCAACCCTAGATTGTTAGTATCAGAAAATTCTCAACTACTCAACAGTTTCTCCAGTTCTAAGAAGGGTATTTCATGCTTCACCTTTTCCATTGTGATTATACAATATCAGTAGAGGGCATTGCTATCTTGCTATCTATAAGTAGTTATATTCAAAATAAGCTACCCAAATCCTTTGGAGACTTTCAGTTTGATGACATACTATAGACAATTCCCCATCAGATGAGATTCATTCATCTGAAATGTATCTTTTAATATTGGTTAATATATATATTGCTTTAATATACTGTATATCTTCATTCTTTGTAATTTAGATAGATAGATAGATAGATACTTTATTTATCCCGGTGGGAAATTCACAGTTTCCAGCAGTATACACAACTGATATAACATACAGTAATACTAGAATATAAAAATAATAAGGTTAGTTTACTGTGTCCTTCTAAAGTCCACCACCATCTCCCTGGTCTTGGTGGTGTTAAGGTGCAGGTGATTTAAGTCGCACCACCTAACAAAATCCTGAATCAATCTCTGTACTCCTCCTCCTGTCCACTCCTGATACAACCCACGATAGCAGTGTTGTCTGCGAACTTGTGCACGTGGCAGAACTCAGAGTTATAATGAAAGTCTGAGGTGTACAGGGTGAAGAGGACCGGAGAGAGCACAGTTCCTTGTGGCTCTCCCGTGCTGCTCACCACCATATCAGACCTGTAGTCCCCTAGTCGCACGTACTGAGGTCTGCCTGTCAGGTAGTCTGTAATCCAGGCTCATGTTGATGATACGCTGTAGTGGGTCTCCCAGCTCCAATGCGCAGGCCTTCAGGCCTTTTTACTGGGACAAAGCCTCCTTAGCTCTCTGCACACCTGAGCTGCTGTAATCATGGTAAGGTGATTATTCTCCTCTACGCTAAGGCTATGTCTGGGGGGACAGAAAGAGCAGAAAGGCTGGGGGGGGGGGGGTGGGCATGGGTGCAGCATTATGATGTGTGAATGAGTTGGAATGGTCAAACCTATTGAAGAAGCTGTTCAGCTGATTTGCTCTCTCCACATTTCCTTCAATGATATCACCCCTCTTTGAGCTGCATCCAGTGATTAATTTCATACCGTCCCATACCTCCTTCATGCTGTTGTTCTTCAGTTTCTGCTCCAGATTCCTTCTGTACTGCTCCTTTGCTTCCCTGATCTGGACTCCGAGTTCTCTCTGCACACGTTTGCGCCCCCGCTGATCATTGTCTCTAAAGGCCCTCTTCTTCTGGTTCAGAAGACCCTTGATGTTACTCGTAATCCAGGGCTTGTTGTTAGCATAGCACCGTACAGTTCTAACTGGAACAACAGCATCCATATAGAAGTTGATGTAATCAGTAGTGCAGTCAACAACCTCTTCAATGTTCCCACTGTGCGACCCCTGCAGTACATTCCAGTCTGTGGTTTCGAAGCAGTCTCTCAGAGACCATTTCCTAAAAGAGCGTGTGGTTATGGGTAACCTCACTCTTGGTTTGTAGTGAGGCTGAAGCAGAATAAGGTTGTGATCTGCTTTCCCCAGTGCAATCAATGGAGTGGCACTGTATGCATCCTTTACGTTTGCATACAGTAAATTGTGTCCATAGTCACGTGATTAAAATCCCCAGAGATTAACACAAATGCTTCGGGGTGCTGTGTCTGTAACTTAGAAACAGCGGAATTGATGACGTCACACGCTACCTCCGCGTCAGCGCGCGGGGGGATGTAAACAATGACCACAATTATGCATCCAAACTCTCTGGGCAAGTAATAGGGACGCAAACTTACAGCCAAAAGTTCAATGTCCCTGTAACAGCTGGAGATTTTAATGCTCACATGCCCAGGATTACACCATCTTGTGTTCACGTATAAGGCGAGTCCACCTCCTTTCCGCTTCCCGCTGGCTTTAGTGTCTCTATCCGCCCTGACTGTTCTGAAGCCAGGAAGCTTAACCGGGATGTTAATCGTGAGCCACGTTTCACAGAAGCACAACAAACTGCACTTTCTATAGATCTTAATATTTTTTACCAGTGCAGCCAGTTCGTAAATCTTATTCGGTAGGTATAAATCCTTATAAAACACAACGAGACACAAAAACAAACACTAAAACACTAAAAAGGTAAAGAAAACACGGAGCTGCTGGAAAGGCTGCAACTCTGGTGGCACACATGGCGTGTATTTAATTCATATTTAGTTCAGTCATGATACTTTAGATGGCACAGACTGATATCCCCATTATTATGAAATATAATAGCAATCACATAATTTACTACACAGCACAAGCTGATTCTGTGGCCAATGAGATTAGTCAGGGTAGCATCATATGTTTTGATAGGAATGAAAATGAGGATCTGAGGGATAGAAGTAAAGTGTGTTCAATTGATTGTACTATTGTTTAACAACATACTGATTGTTCAACTGAAATGTCTTTCTGAAGAAAAATTCAGTAGAAAAAGTACTATAAAACAGTTGTGAAAAAAGTTGTGATAGTTTCATGATCTAGGACAGGGATCTCAAACTCAAATTGGCTAGGGGCTGTTGCTGTGATTGACACCTCATAGGAGGGCCATTTTAACATTCGAGCAAAAGGAAGTGCAAAATTTCTGAAAATGTACTTTCCTTTGCATTATTTCTCATTTATTTCAAATTTCATTACTAAAATATTTTTGCCATACTTAAAAAATATATTCAGCAGTGTCTGCATCATTGTTACATACAGTATTAGTTTTTAACAGTTAGCACAAATATTTTCCCTTACTTTATTTTAGCTTAAAGGTCCTCTAAGCGATGTCACACGTTTTTAGGCCAAAAAATTTTTTGTCACATACATCAAACATCTCCTAACTATCAAGCACAAGCTCCAAAAACGGCAACAAAAACAAACTGGTGCAGCCTGGACCACGAATCATAATAAACATGCTCCAGCCAATAACCGACAAGAATGATTTTAAATGCGTGTTCATGTTTCAGGAAGCACGGATGGGAGGGGAGGAGGAGGTGGAGGAAGGGTCTAGCTAGCCTTATTTGACAACACTTCGAAAGTCAACAGGAAGTTACTCCGCTCAGGATCGCTTAGAGAGCCTTTAAATAACATGAAAATCTTGCACTGAACAACACTGTACTGAACAAATGCAATCCCTGAATACATTTGTACACTATTCCATTTCTTTCCAGACACCTGACAGCGCTTCTGCTCCCACAGCTGAGCCACATTTGTCCAAGATGCCGTTTGAGCATTTGTTAGTAGCATCAGACACGTTTTGGTGGTTTAAATCGACGTTTGCGACTTGCGTGAGTGCTTTTACTGTAATTTAGGCAAGCGCGCTTATAGAAATGATGTGGTGTGGTGTGGTCGCGATGCGCACGCGGTGCGGCACGCTCATTTTTTCAGATGCGCCTATGCCGCGGCAAAATGAAAACGTCTTTCAATCGATTCGGCTTGAGCCAAGGAATCAGAGGAAAAAATAATTTTGTTTCTAGCCCTTATGGTTCAAAAGTTATTAACATAAACATAAGTGCAACTTTGGACAGCTGGTGGCGCTAGAGGGATTGAGTTAGAGACTCCAAATTTGCTATGGACATAGATCAGACTGTCCTCTAACTGTGTGCCAAATTTCATAACTTTCCCACAAACGGTTCTATGGTCTGCCATAGACTTCAAGAGCGGAAGAAGAAGAAGAAGAAGAAGAAGAAAAAAAAAAGAACGCCAACGGATACAATAGGTGCCTCCGCACCTTCGGTGCTTGGCCCCTAATAATTTAGAGGGCCGGATTATGTTTTATTTTTGAGATCAGTTGCGGGCCGGGTGGAGGGGGATGGCGGGCCGGAAGGGAAATGGCAGTTTGAGATCACTGATCTAGGAACTTTATGCAGTGTGTGCCACTGTAAAGACTGTATGTCTGTCCTTCACAGTGTCACGCTGTGGCTGTATAAGTGCACAACAAAGACAAAGGATAACTGTAACAGTATTTATTATAATCCACAAGGCAAACACAGGAGAACGTAAGAGAAAACACAACCACGTTTGATATTGACGTCACGAAACCAAGAACTGATTGAACTGAGGGCTAATATACACACAAAGATAACGTAACAAGAAACACTTGCATAACTCAATCAATGACCATGGAGACAACCCAGAAAAGGAAACACTGGCAAACAGGAACTGAACTCAATTAACACAAAATAAAAAATGAATATTCACGTTGCATTACGCCCCCTCCCAGAAAGGTGTGTCCTCGCGCCATAGCAGTCTAACTAAGGAGAGAGGGTGGGGGCTCTGGAGGAGGACGCAGAGCAGGCAGATAGCAGGAGACCAGGGGAGATGGCTGATGGAGAGACCACTACTTATAAAACTTTCCATAGATTTCATCCTAAAAGTGTACGTATGCACAAAAGCCAGATTCTGCGTACGCACAAAAGTTTTCAGATTTATAAAACCATGTGTACGCCAGAACCTGTGAAAAAATCCCTTACGTCTTCGCAGTGTTACTGATGATGGGGTTGACAATTTGTTTGAGTACCTCAGGGAGGCTTTTAGAGACAAACACAGCACACCTCACCTCCTGCACAGTTTTTACAGCCAAAGACAGCTAGAGGGGAAAAACATAAGATACCTCTCATGCACTGTCACAAGCCCTCAGCTTGGTTTTGAAATGTTCCCCTGATGCTATTGCAAACGAAAGGGTGGNGCATGTGGTGTAGTTTAGTAGTACTCAGAGGAGAATAAAGCAACATGACCTCTGTGCTGCTCTGCTCCTGCTGAGGTCAAAGTCAGTACTCGACCTCTGAGACCAGCCAATAGGGAACCATTCATCAGAGACAGAAAGAGTGACCCTAAGAGAGAGAGCGAGAGAGAAAGAGTGAGAGAAAGAGACTAAAAAAATAATTTGTGTGGCTATTTATGGTTGAAAGTTTCCAAAACAGAACAAACTCTTCTGAATCTGGAATAGTGCCATACTAAAAGTGTGATATGCTGTATCAAGTGTTTTTCAAAGAAATAGTTCACCCAAAAAACGAACATTCTGACATTATTCTACTCACCTTTATGTTGTTACAATCCCATGTGACTTTCTTTCTTCTGTGAAATTCAAACAGAGAGTGAGTAAATGATTAAATCTTGTGAAAAAGTTTCATTTTTGGGTGACCTATTCCTTTATTAGTATTCTGCCCCAGAATGGATTGAAATGGCTAAACGCATTGAGCTGAAAGAGTCTGCAACATGAGGTCTTTGGTGTTCTCCAGAACTTAAATAATGGTTACAAAATGGCACTTGAAGACAAAGAAAACATCATCAGAGGGCACCATTTCCGTTCAGTCATCCATATTAAGCAAGGAAATATTTAGAGAACTTAGTTCACTGATAAACATCCTGAAGCAATAAGTACCTGGAGAGTAATGAGGAAATGAAGGTATGTGAGGCTTCCAGCTGATACTTGTGACTCAGACTCGTGTCTGAAGCCGAGCATGTGATTTAGAAACACTCTCACCACTTCCGCTGTTAGTTAGCCCCTAATTAGTTCCCTAATTACAAATGGCTATGTTTATTTACCAATGATTCCCATAGTCAAATGAGCTCATTTCCATTGGTGAGGGTTAAATGCATAGTAGCTCTACTTGGCTGTCCTTCTGAGCAGTTCTTCTGATTGAGAATGTGGTTAGAATGGAATACTACCTGCTTACAGCATAGTGCACTTTGTATACTGCATACTATTTTATAAAAATTGTATGTGAAACCATATGTGTTATATAGTGCAACAGTGGGGTTGCAGAAGTAAAAATCCCATTCATTTCTTCACATTGATTTTTAATAGTAATTTATAAACCTTTAAAAACAAACCGTACTGTGATCTACAAGATTGTTAATCAGTGGCATATGCTTTTATTGAAGCCATCAGCCCACATTATTTTTGATATAACTTATTTTTTGATATATTTGTGTTTAACAGTACATTTTCTGGTGAAAAACTACTTTACACATGATTCTGTGATTCAGCAGAGAAATCTCTACTGAAAAAGAGAATTGCAACAAGCGGCAATTGTGCCAATCGTGCAAAAAACCATTACAACTCAGTAACCATCTACTTCCATGAAGTACTTCTATAGAGTCAGTTCCCATTCAGTCAGTCACGTTCGACGTTACGTTGATACTGACGTAATGGGGTCTCGCTAGGGAGCCCAATCACCTCCAAGGATACAAAACAAGCCAATGGGAATTGGCCTGTGAGATTTACATGCCGGGCCCCTCCCCCGGCATCCGGGTATAAATAGGGCCGGCGTAATCACCTTCATTCATACTTTTGCTTCGGAGCCGATCGGCTGATCATCCTTTCACCTCCTCAAAGAGTGAATTTCTGAACTAAGAGAGCAAACAGCAATTTTAATTGCTAAGGACTCGGTCCTGAAAACAGCAATTTTAATTGCTTTTACTGTCTGTTCTCTGGTGGCTGCTCGTATCTCTCCAGCTGGTTGGGAAGGCACGCTCAGCGGTGGGTGTGACGGTGCGCTGCCCACAGGACGGTGCTGCACTCATCCCTGTGTGCTTCGGTTGGTGAGGTATTCTAAAAGAGCAAGCACGGGCGATCAGCGTCTTTTTCAAGATGTCTTTTCGTCCGTGTGTTTCTGGATGCGGACGTTTCCTGACTTCCTCTGACGGCCACGATCACTGTCTCACGTGTTGGGGAAACCCCACGCTGAGGCAGCGCTCGTGGATGGTACATGCCCTCATTGCGAGAGCATGTCCATGTTGGCATTGAGATCGCGACTCTCTTTCTTTAACACAGAAATGAGAGTCCCCTCTGTTACTATCCCAGCGCCAGCGGCTGTAGCGGCCGCTGGCCAGGTTAGTACTCTGGGAGATCTGAGGGTTACAGTGGGAGCTACTTTGTCGGGTCCGTCCCCACAAACCTCCCACTCCTCTGCAATGCCATGTGCCGTCGAGCTGCCGGCTGCTGCCGCGGGGCCCTCCTCGGGGTGCCTCGTGTCACTTTCGGCGCTCCGGAGGAGGATCAGATGTCGCTCGCTGCATCGGGGAGTGGGTTTGCTGGTTCAGAGGAAGACGAAGACTTCGAGCTTCCACCCTCAGGGGCGGTTGCTCAGTCTGAGGCGGACTCTGAATTGGCGGCCATGCTTGCCCGGGCCGCCGCAGGCATCGGTCTCGTGTGGAACCCTCCACCGTGTCCCGAGCGCTCGCGGTTCGATGATTGGTTTCTGGGCTCGGGGCGCGGTTCTCAGCCGCGTCCCGCCCCAGTGCCTTTCTTCCCGGAGGTGCATGAGGAGCTCCAGAAGACGTGGATGGCCCCTCACACGGCCAGAAACCGTTCTTCTGCCTCCTCCGCTCTCACTACCCTCGATGGTGGGGCTGCCAAGGGGTACGCGGAGGTCCCGCAGGTGGAACGTGCGATTGCGGTGCACTTGTGCCCGCAGTCCGCGGCCACCTGACGGAACCGTCCGCGTCTCCCGTCCAAGGCGGGTAAGACCACGGCCGCTCTCGCGGCCAAGGCTTACTCAGCTGCTGGACAGGCAGCCTCCGCCCTGCACGCCATGGCCATCTTGCAGGTCCATCAGGCGAAAGCTCTTAAGGAGCTGCACGAGGGTAGTGCTGATCCAGGGTTGCTGCAAGAGCTACGCATGGCGACCGACCTCGCCCTCCGGGCGACGAAGGTCACGGTGCGCGCCCTGGGTCAAACGATGTCCACCCTGGTGGTCCAGGAACGACATCTTTGGTTGGACCTGGCTGAGATGAGGGAGGTCGACAAAGCTCGCTTTCTTGATGCCCCATCCTCCAGGCCGGCCTCTTCGGCGACACTGTCGAGGACTTCGCTCAGCAGTTCTCGGCAGTGCAAAGGCAGACAGAGGCCATAAAACACATCCTGCCCCGGCGTGGTGATGCCACCAATCCGCCACGGGCTGCGCCTCCGTCTGCTCCTCGCCGAGGGCGTCCTCCTGCGGCTAAGGCTTCCGGGAGATCGGACTCGTCCCTTCCTCCCCGAGCTTCCCGCAGGAAGGCCACGCCCCCCGCCCAGACCGCCAAGCCTTCTTCTAAGAAGAAGAAAGGCAAGAAGCGGCCCTGAGACGGGAGACCCGGTGGTTTTGGAGACTGCTCTGTGGGAGACGGTGACCGCACCGCTCCTTCCCCCGGGAGAGGGCCCGGGGGAGAATCCTGTGTTCTGTTCCGCCGCTGGCCCCAGTGCCAGCGGTACCCACATTTTCACAAGAGCAATTTCCAAAACCTCTGGTCATATAAGAAGGTCTGCGCTGGGGGTGAGCGAGCTTTCGCTCCCTCTCTCTCAGCCACTCCTTCCTTCGCCAGGGGCAGGGTCTTGGCGCCCCGGGAACGCACTGCCTTCCCACGCCACCCTGCCCACTCGGAGCCATGTGAGTGGCCCTCACTCACAGCCTCGACTTCGGGACGCACTGCCTCCCGAGTTGGGCCGCAGTGCTCCATGCTGCCCCCCCGTGGGTACTTCGGTTATTCGGATGGTTCCACTCGTACGGAGCTTGGGGGCGTGGCTACGCCTTCCCAACCCGTCCTGTTGGCTCATTCGGACAATCAGACTCGGCTACGCGATTCAGTTCGCCAGGCGTCCCCCCAGGTTCAGCGGCGTTCTGTTCACCTCAGTGACAGGTCCCAACGCCTCTGTCCTGCGGGCGGAAATTGCGGTTCTTTTGGCGAAGGACGCAATAGAGCCTGTCCCTCCAGCCGAGATGAAGTCTGGGTTTTACAGCCCTTACTTCATAGTACCCAAGAAAGGCGGGGGGTTACGGCCAATCCTGGACTTGCGCGTCTTGAATCGGGCCCTTCACAGGCTCCCGTTCAAGATGCTCACGGTGAAACGCATTCTCACGTGTGTTCCTCGACACAGACCGTTCCTACGGTTTGCGTTCGAGGGGCGGGCATATCAGTACAAGGTCCTACCCTTCGGGCACCTCAGCCAGTTGGGGCTTCGGGTCAACTGGGAGAAGAGCAAGCTCTGCCCCGTGCAGAGCATCTCTTTTCTCGGTGTGGAGCTGGACTCGGTCAACGTGACAGCACGTCTCACTAACGAGCGTGCACAGTCGGTGCTGAACTGCCTGAATTCGTTCTCGCGAAAGACAGCGGTCCCACTGAAACAATTTCGGAGGCTCCTTGGGCATATGGCATCCTCAGCCGCGGTCACGCCGCTCGGATTGCTTCATATTAGACCGCTTCAGCACTGGCTTCACGACCGAGTCCTGAGGTGGGCATGGCGCCGTGGCTCACTCCGTGTGATCATCACACCAGAGTGTCGCCGCACATTCAGCCCGTGGTCGGACCTTGCTTTCCTACGGGCCGGGGTGCCCCTAGTACAAGTGTCCAGGCATGTTGTGGTCACAACAGATGCCTCCACCACCGGCTGGGGTGCCATATGCAGTGGTCAGTCGGCGTCGGGTTCCTGGACAGGACCCCAGCGCCACTGGCACATCAACTGCCTCGAGTTGCTAGCAGTACTCCTTGCTCTGCGCCGGTTTCGACCATTGCTGCACGGCAAGCATGTACTGGTCCGGACGGACAACACATCGACGGTAGCGTATATCAACCACCAAGGTGGTTTGCGCTCCCGTCGCATGTCGCAACTCGCCCGCCATCTCCTCCTGTGGAGTCAGCGCTGACTCAGGTCACTGCGCGCCTCCTACATCCCGGGCGAGCTCAATCGTGCGGCCGACGCGCTCTCACGACAGCTCACGCTCCCGGGGGAATGGAGACTCCACCCCCAGGTGGTCAAGCTGTTATGGAGCCGGTTCGGGGAGGCACAGGTGGACCTGTTCGCTTCTCGGGAATCCGCCCATTGCCAGTTGTTCTATTCGCTGACCGAGGGGACCCTCGGCACGGATGCACTGGCACACAGCTGGCCCCGGGGCCTACGCAAGTATGCGTTTCCCCAGTGAGCCTCCTTGCGCAGACACTGTGCAAGGTCAGGGAGGACGAGGAGCAGGTCTTGCTAGTTGCGCTGTACTGGCTCAACCGGACCTGGTTCCCGGAACAGCCCATCCCTGGCGCATCCCCCTGAGGAAGGACCTCCTCTCTCAGGGGCAGGGCACCATATGGCACCCGCGGCCCGATCTGTGGAACCTCCACGTGTGGTTCCTGGACGGGACGCGGCAGACTTGAGTGGCCTACCGTCCGCGGTAGTCGACACCATCACTTCGGCCAGAGCCCCCTCTACGAGGCGCGCCTATGCCATGAAGTGGAGTCTGTTCGTTGAGTGGTGTTCCTCCCGCCGGGAGGACCCCCGGAAATGCCCGGTCGGTGTTGTGCTTTCCTTCCTTCAAGAGGGTTTGGAACGGAGGCTGTCCCCTTCCACCCTGAAGGTCTATGTGGCCGCCATCGCAGCGCATCACGATGTGCTTGATGGCAAGTCACTAGGAAAGCACGACCTGATCATCAGGTTCCTCAGAGGCGCCAGGAGGTTAAATCCCCCTAGGCATCGCCTCATTCCCTCCTGGGACCTCTCCATCGCCCTCTCGGGCCTTCGGAGAGCTCCCTTCGAGCCCCTCGAGTCAGCTGAGCTGAAACATCTGTCTCTCAAGACAGTGCTCCTGACCGCGCTCGCCTCCTTCAAGAGGGTTGGGGACCTGCAAGCATTTTCGGTCAGCGATTTGTGCCTGGAATTCGGGCCGGCCTACTCTCACGTGATCTTGAGACCCCGGCCTGGATATGTGCCCAAGGTTCCCACCACTCCCTTCAGGGACCAGGTGGTGAACCTGCAAGCACTGCCCCCGGAGGAGGCAGACCCAGCCCTTGCGTTGCTGTGTCCCGTTCGTGCCCTGCGCGTTTACGTGGACCGCACGCAGAGCTTCAGAAGCTCTGAGCAGCTCTTTGTCTGTTTTGGAGGTCAGCAGAAGGGAAAGGCTGTCTCCAAACAGAGGTTGGCCCACTGGATAGTGGATGCCGTCGCCTTGGCGTACCACTCCCAAGGCGAGCCGTGCCCCCTCGGGTTGCGAGCTCACTCCACTCGGGGTGTTGCTTCTTCCTGGGCGTTGGCGCACGGTGCCTCTGTTGCAGACATCTGCAGAGCTGCAGGCTGGGCGACACCGAATACATTCGCGAGGTATTATAACCTCCGAGTGGAACCGGTGTCCACCCGTGTGCTGTCTACTCCTAGATAGCCATGGGTGTTCGCTTGCTGTGCCATTTCCCTCGGAGAGGGAATGCGAGCACTTTTCCCGCTCCTCAGTTCAGTTCCCCGTAACGGCGAACCCTGTGGAGTTCCTCCTGCATCTTGCGGCGGCCAGACGTGGCGGAGGCGTCCGGCGCTAGGTCCAGTACTCGTGTGTATGCCCAGTTGGTCTGCCCTTGTACTGGGCTAGATGCCCATATGCTGTGATTCCCCTCGGGTAATCCCATATGTGTTTGTCCACGGTAAGGTTTCCCTGACGGTAAACCCGTGTCTTTCCCTGGGCGGCTTCGCTTTGCCCCGTCTCTGATTGCTAGTCGTTCCTCCCGGAAGGTAGGACCTACATCAGAGATCTTCCATATGCGTTACTGTTCTCTGACCAGTCCATATGTGTCTTCCACACGTTACCTCCCTTCGGGCAGGGTGTGGTCTCCGTAGCCTTCCCCTCCTCGGGGAATGCTTTCCTGGCGTTTTTGTCGTTGCTGAAAAACGAGGGATTGAGTTCCGAAGCACTCTTCCCCGTGGGGTAGGAACAGCAGCTTCGACTTCTCCACGGTAACGCCCTGTCCTCTCCATCCCACCGGTATGGAAGACATTCCTGGGCTTGCTCTGGGCGCTGGAGGGTTGCGAGTATGGGCCGCATTTGCATTTGGCACGCCTCAGCCTGCCAGCACCTGCCTCCCTAACACTCGTAACATGGTTTAGTTGCTATGGCGTTTTCCACGGGACCCCATTACGTCAGTATCGACGTAACGTCGAACGTGACTGACTGAATGGGAACGTCTAGGTTACTAGTGTAACCCCCGTTCCCAGAAGGAGGGAACGGAGACGTTACGTTCCCCTGCCATAGCTTTGAGCCACCGCTGAGCGGCCAGATACCTGTCTCGGCTCCTCAGCAAAAATATGAATGAAGGTGAGTATGCCGGCCCTATTTATACCCGGATGCCGGGGGAGGGGCCCGGCATGTAAATCTCACAGGCCAATTCCCATTGGCTTGTTTTGTATCCTTGGAGGTGATTGGGCTCCCTAGCGAGACCCCATTACGTCAGTATCGACGTAACGTCTCCGTTCCCTCCTTCTGGGAACGGGGGTTACACTAGTAACCTAGACGTTTCCCAATGCTTTCGAACTACTTAAATAATTGAATAATTTCCCTCATTGAATATGTGTTATTTCCCTCATTAAAGCTGTTAAGTACATAGTTTTGTATCTTTTTTGTTTGTTTTGTTTTGTTTTGTTTTGTTTTGTTTTTCTTCAAATCAAAATTTGTATTGTTTTGATATACCTTGTAGCTGGTTGGCTTGGTTCATTGTTCAAATCTTTAAAAAAGTCTTTTAAAAATCCTTATCTGTAAAATTATGACCACTAAAAAAAATGTGCCGTCACTGTTACACTCTACATAGATCCATAAATCATTCAAAAATATGCTACATCTTCCTACATTGTAATTCTATGAGTAGTGTTCACATACCTCTGCAATAATTCAATGTTATTTTGCATTTTTAGTCCAACTGTATCATTCACACTGGAAATAGAAGGTCATTGTACTTCTGGTGCACAGTGTACACACAATGTACACACTGCAAAAATAGAACTAGTACTATAGTATGCTATTCTCTACATAGACACATTGTAAGTTTTTGGTTTTAGTAAACTAAGCTTAATTTACTATGTATCAATTTGTACATTTTAATTGACACAATTAAAACACTTTTTTGGGAAGTAAGTAAAACTAAAAAAAAGCCCATGCAAAAAAGAAAGAAAATCAAAGTTGAGCATTGTCTATGCCCTGATTGGGAAATGGACTACTCATACTGTCATTTTTTTTTTTTTTTTTAACAACAATTTTATTTGTCAAAAATCATCACACATTCCAACAATATTTTCCATTTTCCATTATAACAAAATAAAATAAAAATAAATTGAACTACTACTACTACTAATAAAAAAAACAAACAAACAAAAAAAAAACAGCCATAACAAATTTGTCTATATACTTTCAATGTCCATCAATTCCACAAAGGAGTCACCATCTAGGCTCTCCCAAAAGTCAAAGAATACTTTCCAGATGGACCAAAAGGTATAAAGTTTGTTTTTCAGAAAATAGGTAATCTTTTCTAAAGCAAGGTGTGAGGTCATCCCCTTTATCCATTGAGACATGCCAGGACTTTCTTCTTTTTTCCAAGTACACGCTATTACATGTTTAGCTTCTAGCAAACAGAGAATTAACAATAATCTTTCATGTTTGGTGATTTTAAAATTCAGAGGGCAGATATGCAATATACACAACTTTGGATCAAGAGGAGTTCTTTTACCAATGATTTGACTTATGATATTCAATATTTGAACCCAAAAGCATTTAACTTTAGAACATTCCCACATGCAGTGGAATAAAGTTCCCTTCTCTTGTTTACATTTATAACACATATCAGGAATATTTGGATTCATACTGTCATTTTTACATATTCTAAAAATATACAAAATAAAATAATAAATACACCTGAGTACTGAACTGCAGGAAAGCTACTAAAGGGACAGGATGGACGCTGACATGATGGGAGGCAGTACTTTAGTCACATGACACATTTTGCCATTGATAAGTGACATCTATGCATCTGCACTCTTGAAAAGCTCCAGCTGGCATCAATACAGGGAAACCTCATTTTACAGGATAAAGTGAGTATCACAGATTCAGATAGGACATTCCTTTGGTACTTGCTGTGAGAAAACAGATCAGTATGCAACAAAAGGTGTGTCATTATCTAAAATAGGTCACAACGAAAAATGTTTCTGAGCTTTTCCATGAAGTCCATGACGTAATGGTGACCTACAACAAAAAAACAGATTTGTTTAACTTGGGGCCCTCAACGAGCTGCATGTTTCCTTCAGACGCCCACTGCTTGCAAACTCACACTGTCAAAGATTTCTGCTTCTTTTCTCCAGTTTATTTATTTTTGCTCCATGGCCCTGCCAAAATTGGGTGGAGAAATGGGTTCTCTATGTATTCCCAATCTGCAATATGGTTAGATGATGATATAAGAATATGCGACCAAGTACAGCCCCGCTTTTACTTTCTTTATATGATAATGAGTTAGCTGGACAAAGTTGTGGTTGAAGACACCCTGGTTCTGTGTGAAATTATTCTGGTTATTTGGTGATAGTTGTTTTAGCACTGGAAGGGTCAAAATAATATCATTCAGACTAGTGGAGCTCTTTTAGTCAACTGAAGTCATTTGTATCCATGTTGTTTTGAAGGAGTTTACAAAAAAAAGTTTTCACATCATCATGGTTACCCAAATTGTGCAGCACAAACTGACTGATCTTAGTAGAGGAGGTGGGAGAGGGAAGCTGGGCAGGATCTCTGGAGACACAGGAGACTTTAGGCTGGGCAGAAACAGCCGAGACACCAGGAGACTTTGAGCTGGACGGGACCAGTGGGGGCAGAGGAAACACAAGCGGGTCAGTCCACCATAGAGCCAGAAGCAGACCTGGACCTGATAGATCTGTGGTTCCCGGATCCAGTTCCCACCCAAGTCCCCACCCTCAAATCCTTGTGTTCTTTGCCGGTCCCATCCGGATATTTGGATGCTCCGGTCCCATCCACAGATCTTCTGTCTGTGTCCCTGCCTGACTTTCTGATTCCGTTTCCATCGCTGGTTCATCGCCAGTCCCCTGGATTCATCGGCGCCACTGATGTTGTCCAGCTCCGCGGCTCTACCCCCACCACTCACTCCGTGCAGCTGATCTTCCTCACCTCTGACTTCTCATGCTTGTTATGTTATTAAAGACTGTGTATTTCACTCATCTTTTTCGTTGTGCACTTTCTACAGCCACACAACGTTGCAATTACAATCTAAAAGAACTGTTTTCTATTGCAATATATTTTAAAATGTAATTTATTCCTGTGTTGGAAAGGCTGAATTTTCCGCATCATTACTCCAGTCTTCAGTGTCACACGATCCTTCAGAAATCATTCTAATATGATGATTTGATGCTCAAGAAACATTTCTTATTATTATCAATGTTGAAAACAGTTTTTACATTTTTACAGGATTCTTTGATAAATAGAAAGTTCAAAAGCACATAATTTATTTGAAATATAGAAACCTTTTGTAAATATATAAATATCTTTATCACTTTTGATCAATTCAGTTCATCCTTGCTAAATTAAAGCATAAATTAAAAAAAAAAAAAAAGCATACATAAAAAAAAAAAAAAAAAAACATGAATGACCCCAAAGTATTGAATGGTAGTGCAATTGCTTTATTTTGATTAAAGATGAATTTGGGGATTCAGTGTGTAAATATTTTCAGAATTATTACAGTTTATTTTATTATATGAGATTGTTTGTGATTAATTAGTAACTCCGTGGACCAAAGGTTCATCTTACTGAACACAAATTATTTAGCTAATCAGAATATGGTGTCCTGCACTAAATCCTTTAGGGAGGATGTTTTCCTTGATGGTCAATAGCCCTGGTGGAAATAGTTGAAATTGAGCCCAGCTGAGCATCTGCACCTAGAGTCTCTGTCCTCCCCTGAGAGACGGCTGGCCGGGGAGCTTGAGCATCTGCTTGTCTCTCTCACTGTGCCTGTGTGTGTGTTTAGTTGAAGGATTACGTTACAGTTGTGCTAGATCTGCCATTCAACAGAACTGAGTCAGTTGCTTGACAGAACTGCCCCAAAAACCGGACCACACAGACAGAGGTCTATATTTTCATTCTTTCTTTTGGTCTTTTTGCTCTTTCTTGCTCCTTAGTTTGTGCTTCTTTGCATCCCCTACCTTGTTAACCATTTTCACTACAAATATACATACATTGTTACTGTTATAATATTCAAATATATATATATATATATATATATATATTCTAAAGAAAATGTGAGTGGTGCGTGTCAGTGAAAAACTTTGTTTGACCAGTAACCTTCCTGTATTTTGCCAGACACCGTGATCACCATGGTAAATGTTTATAAGGGATGTAGTCTTGCTCTCTGATGTTGTGTATGAATTGCATTGTTTTTCTTCTATTCCTGACTGTCTGTTCATCTCTGTCCTCTCATTGTTAAACGTGCTTGGATGAATTGTCGGAAAGGGAAGCATCTGATTATATACAAACAAAACAAAATGGGTATAAAATTGTTGGTTGTAGGATGCACATCGACCCAGAAAAAGCCCCGGTATTGTTTGCACACTTCTGCACTATTTTAACCTCTTGGCCATGTGTCTAAAATGTTAAAGGGATAGTTCAGCCAAAAATGATAATTTACACACTCTCATGTAGTTTCAATTCATTGAATTTTTTATCCCCCTCGGAGCACAATTGTTTTCTAAATCACACAGACCTTTTCCATACAGTTTAGTGAACAAAATCAGTACGATAAACATACTCAATATAACTTGTGACATATGATAGTCTTCTATAGTCATACAATAGTTTTGTGTGATGAAAGGATCAAAATTTAAGGCAGTACAAAGGAAGGGATAATGTACATCCAGCCGGCTGTTATCTCAGAATAAACCTCAACAGGGTGATCAGGACTTGCATCAGCCTGAAGTGGTTTATTCTGCGATAACAACCGGCTGGATGTACATTATCCTGCTTATTACATGGCTACTTGTAAATAATTAGATAAGTAAATAATTTTACATGAAATATTGATCTGAGTTGAAATATTTTATTAGCTCTTTTATTAGCACAGAGGCCTTGAGGGTTTGGAACGACATGAGGTTGAGTAATTAATGACAGAAATTTCATTTTTGCGTGAACTAACCCTTTAATACAACCATTGCAATGTGACATTAACTCTCATTAGAGTAGAATGTAGAAAGTGAGTAGAATGTCTGTTGGTAAGCATAACAACAACACAAAATAAACTAAATAATGTGTTATCAGATATTAAGCAGAGATTCTAAGCAGTCATTAGAGCATTAGTATACAGTACTAATACTCTATTGACTGCTAGTTGACATATAGTTGCGAAGTTACTTATAGGCTACTTAGTTTTTGTTTGTTTGTTTGTTTGTTCGTATTTTATTTGTATTTGAATCATTAGAATCATTTGAATTATTATTTGAATTGAGGCCTAATGGTTAGTACATGTGCTTCAAACACATTGAGCTACTTATGGTGATAATGCAGGAGATTCAGGTCCTTAACCCTTTCTTTTTCCTATTTAGCCATTGATTTCTCTTCACTTTCACTAATAAAAAAGCAAAAACTTCTAAAATGTAAGAGTAAGTCTTGCCTGCAATGTGTTTTGCTTCACATCATCAGATGCATTTTGAGGATAATCTAATTCCAAATATAATTAAATATGGCATATGCAATGTGTTATGTAAAAGCACTGTAATAAGGGAAAGGCTTGTTAGATTTGTAAAAGTGATTTCAGACTGTGATACGGATGTTTTCACTGATCTAACTGCAGTACATTGTAATCAGTGCATTGTGTGTATGATATCAGTTAATATCATAACAGCACGTCTCCCTAATACACTCAGGGGAAGCATCTAAAGAATTTTCCCCTCAAAACGTGTGTGTATGTATCTGTCTATCCTCTTTTTGTGGCTTCATGTGAGTGAATGTGTGTATCCTGCCCTCTGGAGAACACTCATCTATGTGTTTAGTCATTTTAATGATAACCACATTCTCTCTGCTTGCCATGCTGTTCATAATGACGCATGTTGTTGTTTTCAATGACCAAAATGAAACTCATATGCTTTCTGAGGCCCCCTTGCATTTATACAATATTTAACAGCTTTGTGTTCAGATAAACCCTCTTTTAAAACTCCTCATGGACCCATATGTTGACATGACTATTAATCGTGTTATTACAATGTAATAAATGCATTTATAACAACACATGGAACAATTCTGTCTATATAAGAATGATAGAATAACTTCATCAGTGCTACAAGATAAATGTGACACAATATATACTGTATAGATTCATATGTAGCCTATTACAGTAAAACCCATATTTCCCCAAAGTTCACATTTATCCCTGTGACTGTCTATGACTAATGTTTGTGTCAGATATAGCAAACATTTTTATTAAAAGCAGAAGCATTTGAATGATTAAAAGCTACAGAAATGTCTAAATACAGTATAAGCAAGAATTCTTGGTTTTTATTAAAAAAACAAAACAAACATTGAATCTGCAACTGCAACCTAGTCTAATTTGTGAAGTAGAAGTTAGTGGCTGTACTGTAAAATATGGCAAATCTGTGTGAAATCTAAGTTAACTGGGCTAAATAAGTAAAACATGATTATGGTTATATTTCATGTTATTAGCTAATCACTAAAACGAAACT
This sequence comes from Megalobrama amblycephala, assembly GCF_018812025.1. Lineage (NCBI taxonomy): Eukaryota > Metazoa > Chordata > Actinopteri > Cypriniformes > Xenocyprididae > Megalobrama > Megalobrama amblycephala. The sequence continues at coordinate 1,020,211 of NW_025953339.1, read as the reverse complement.
TAGGGGATCACCTGGTATTCAGTTTTAAAAACCTCAAAAAAATATGACAGAACTTTCAAAACTTCTACAGATTGACTTTTGGTTTTCCAATCAAGTACTTATTCTTTTCCATCTCTGTGAAAGCATCAGTTGAGTCCCAGTGTCTTCACCCAGAAATTAAATTAAGAGCGGTGAAATTCGTCTCGATGTGTGTGCAATCAGACCTCTTAATAATAAAGTCTTTTTTAGTGTAATGCTCTAACCCAAAGACCTCATTACAGGGAAGTTAAGTTTTATTGTAATTGTGTGTACAGAAACACATACAGATACAAAAAGAAACAGACATGCACATTCTTTGTGGGTAAAATATTTGTCATACTGGAATAGCTGAAAATAAACTAAATCTAGCTAACTGTCAGCAGAGAGACACGGGACACAGAGGTAAGTGATATATATATACAGCAGTTTTATTAGACAACAATGGTGGAATCACAGATGAGTAGAATATCCAGGTAAGCAGGCAGAGAATGGGAAAGTCATATGGGGCTTATCTGAATTTGATTGTCCTTTTGTGTATTCCAGGGGATCCAGAGGGAAGCGTGGAGACGGTGGAGATCTGTAGTGGTGGAGAACAAGGAGGAAACGCTGGAACAACAGGTAAGTAACAAACGGTAAGTGGGTCAGGTTTGACCAGACAGTGAGTGAACGGGAGGAGGCAGATATATAGTGCTGTTGATGAGTGCTAACAGGTGATGATCAGTAATTTGGATCTGGTGAATGTAGTAAGTGGTCTCTGTGGTGAATCTCTGACACTAACATAAACTGAACTAAATTTGTGCTGTAGAAAAACTTGTTTGATGGACTAAATGCCTATTTACACCATGTTCATATAATGGTGAGCGTGTAGTAAATCCGACAAGAATGATGTGTGACAGAATGAACGAAGAAACTCAAGAAACAGAGAGCGAGAATGCTACACAAACTCATTAAACGTTAAAGTGGAGCACAGAACTGAGAAATCTGAAGGCTTAAATACACAAATGGAATAATCAACAGAACAAGAAACAGGTGTGTAACTAATCAAAAACCATGATAACTAATGATGAACCAGAACACAGGTCAAAACAGTGACCATGACTAGAAAATTAAACAGGGCAGCATTTCCCAAAAGCATCTTAAGCTTAAGTTGATCGTAGCTCCATTGCCACCAATGGAGTTACGATCAACTTAGGCTTACGATGCTTTTGGGAAACGTTACCCAGTACAAGACAGTGAAACTAAGGGTATGTTTACACAACAACGATGTACTAAAAATGGGAAAAAGTTTTTCCTTTGCGTTTCTCCCGTACAGACAACAGTGTTATCAAAATGATCCCCATTCACACAGATCCATAAAAAAAAGTGCTTCTTTTTTTATGTTGGATGTGATGCCAGCAGTTCTTAAACCACCAACTGTTATTTTACCCAGAAAGTTGGCAAAAAGGTCTGAATCCATAATAAAGAAGCGCCAGACAGTGCAACAGGAATCTAGAAATGTATAATATAGTGGAATGACAGATGTTGCTGTTCGGGAGGGATTCGATTTCTCTGTGGACCCTCTAGTTAGTGGAAAAACAGTAGGTAATTTGCTCCGTAATTTTTTATGTGAGAAAATACAGACGTGTTCAATTCGGACAGGATTAAAATTGCAAAGTATGTCTGTGCAACACTAATTTACCTGAATCCTCAGGGAAAACCGACTAGGGATTAGAGAGCAGAATCAAAACCATCTGCTGGTTTCTGGTGGTCTGCTGGGAGGCTTACTAATGCTGGGACTAAAAACACTATATTATTCATGCCAGGCCAGTAGATGGCGATGTCAATGTGTGTATATGAATGGCCAAAATGCTGTTTTTAGTTGAAAACTGTGCCATGTAAATGGACCCTAAACATAACATGACTGTGACAGTTCAATGGAATTATATGAAAGTACATTCACAAACAGATTAATGTCAAAATTATATCTTTATAAATTAAAAAGAAAAAAGAAAAGACATACTGTTTGCTATGAAAAGCCTCTGAATATGTCATCACAAAACACATATTATTAATTGGACGATATTCTTATGCTTTGTTTCATTAAAAAATTGTACATTGTTTTTATGTGACAAAATTGTGAATAAGCAATTAGTGTAATCTTATTATGTAAAGTATAGTTCTAGCTCAAACAATTCTTTACATTAAGATAAATACTGACACATGCAACATTAACATACATACAACTTCTAAAACATAGAATACTGCAGACACCGATTGATTTTATTGTATTTATAACAAATGAGATCAATTAAATAACTCTGTTAAATTTGTCAAACACGGGGATTAAAGGTGCAATATGTAAGATTTCTGTCCGCTAGAGGCCTATTCAAAACAAAGGCGTAGCTTGATAATGGCAAGTTTGAGCGCGGAATCTTGGGACATGTGATCTTCACTTCACAGCCAGTGCAAAAGAGTAGGGATAGGACTCGGGAAGAAATCATGTTTATGGATGCGATTATTAACATTATTGTAGTATGAAGCAGAGCAGGACCGAGTGTTGTGGGAGCTGAACGAGGCCGCTGGACCGATTGCGCAACACATGCCGCGAGCAGCGGAACTATTATTATGCCACAGTCGCCGGCTCCGCTTCCGCTTTTCCGGTCATGAGTATGAGGTAACACAGCTCTGTTTATCATATTAGATACATTTGAGTGTGTTGAAAATGATGTTATAATAATGTTACTCTGTGCGTTCGCTCGGCGGCTGCTGTGAGACACTTGTTTGAGACACACTGCAGTAAGCTAGATCGATTTAAGAATATCATATTAAATGCTGGATAGCTTGTGTTGATAAATGGCATGGAATTAATTTTAAAACATATTGTATGATGGAGAAAATTCTGTATTACTGTAACTAAAAATAAAGCTGCATCTGATTATGTTATGTTAGCTACTTGACCAAATAGTGTTTTTCTCATAGTAAAGCATGGTACTCGCAAAAAGAAATCAAGAAAATTAGATTTAAACAATAAGACTAAACGCGTTGAGCTATATAACAATAATTAGTTTTCTGTCTATAAATGTAACCAAACAGTTGTTCCCTTGCCTATTAAAACATGTAATATGTTAAAGCGTCTTTGGTGTTTCCATGGTTTCTACAAAATAAAACCGGAAACCGAGGGTAACGTGGGTATGACGCAATTGACAGGTGACTCCTCACACGTCCCGGAGCCTTGGTTAAAATTGCAATTTTCTCACGATTTACAAATAGTTGAAAACATCTGGGATATTGTAAGTACTCAAGTGAACAAAATATATAACACTGGCCTAGTGGTTTTTGGATATTTTACTGCAAAAATCTTACATATTGCACCTTTAAGCTAAGTTGTCACTAAAATGGTTGCTGTTCTGTGTGATTTACATGTTTAATAATCAGGAACCTTTGCAGGAAACACAAACAAAAAACTGGTTATCTTACAGGAGTGTATCTCGAAAACTCAAGAAAAAATATATGTATTAATCCCTATACACTATATATATATATCAAACTTTTATTCAAACTTCCTCAGGCTAGACCAAAAGTTTGGTAATAACATTTCGTAATGATGCAAGTTTGGGTCGTATGTGGGATTTGATACTTTTTTTATATTGGACTTTTATCCGAAAGCTATGAATGATTTGTGTGTGAGAGGCACTATATTTTCTAAGTCTGCAGAAGTGAAATGGTGCTGAAATTTAAGTCATTATTCAGGGAATTTTCCTCTCCACTGTAGCTCTCCAACAAAAACTGCTCCTATCTGTTTACGACCCAAGCAAGAGCACATGCAGTTTTGCCATCAAAGAAGTTAAATATGTCACAATTATGAATGAGAATTCAGAGCTTCAGCAGTAAATTATGTTCTTCGTTGGAAGATTATTTTTTGGTTCCTTTTTTATTTTATTTTCATTTTATTTTTAGCCCTTTTGGAGGTTTGAATTATTTCCACAAAATGAATAACACTACACAGTTTGGAAGGAAATAATGAGGACAGAATTTTTTTTATAATGTAAAATTTTCCTTTAATACTTAAAAAGGTTTGACTAATGTCTAAATCTTCCAAAATAAGTGCAAAAACAACATTCATTCTGTTGTTATTTCATTCCTTATTTTTGTTATTAGTACTTTCGAATAATTGTTGCTTATTAGCGTGTGATGTTCATTTTCCTGCTATTGTCTGGCATAGATGGCCCCGGCCTCCTTAGAGCGCGTCCCTCCCACCTCCCCTAACCCCCAGCCCTCCCTTCAGCACCAAACACACACACACACACACACACTCTCTTTTCCTCTCCTTTTCTTCCACCGCTTGCAGCTTCAGACATTTGGGAATCCTGAAACGAGTCATTCCCGCAAAAAGGCATTGCCAACTTAGTGTAAGTAGAATCTGAATGAACAGAGGAAACAGAAAGAGGCTGTTTCACTAAGAGCCTTGATATTCCTGCCCTCCCATGTTCGCTCCTTCATGTCTTTTGTTGTGGACACTGGCTGCGCTGGTTGGACACCTTGAGACAATCTCAGTGACTTTTTGATTATGGACATAGAGACACTGTAGAGCCCTACACACTGCATGAACACTCGACTTGCTGGTAAGTGTCTGTTTTAAGATCTCTCTCTCTCTTTCTTCAGCTATCGTTTCATTTGACAGGAAGCTTCATTAAGCGCTCGCCTCAGGTCACTAGAACTTTTCCCCCAGGTTTCGTCAAGTTTTGTGACATCTCTGTCCCATGCAAGCCTTTTCTCTCAGGGTTTCTCAGGCTGTCTTTCTTCCCCCGCTCTCTGGAATCATTCGGAGTGCCTCGACTCGGATTACTGGCTTCCTCCTGTTGTTTGCGGGTGCAGGTTTTCTCCTCCGAGCTCTGGCTCCACGCTCCCACGCTCTAGCGCAGAGGGGAAGGAAAGCGCTGATAAGAGTTTCAGGGAGAGTGGCTTTTGTTAGCCGCCTTAATATGTGTGTGTGCGTGCGTCTTATAAGGAGGGGAACTTTTAGCGGTAAACTCTTCACTTGTTTTGTTGTTTTTGGAGGTAACTTCTCTTTTTATGGGTGGAGGGGTGCGAAAATTGGAAACAGACCCACCCAGAGCTGAAGTGAGTCAGACGGCATATGTGCATCTGTGTCAGTCTAGGACAAACAACAGTCCCATGACTTAGAAAAGGGAAAACGAGAGATGTTTCTAAATGTTAGACAAGGCAATTCTCTGGCGATTTTAACATGATGGTGTGATGTTTGTAATATTTTAGGTTCAGGAAGAGGAAAGGGGGGAAAAGTGATGGGAAGGGATGGTGTGTGTATGTTCTAGGTGGGTGGAATAAGATTAGATGTCTGCTGCCTTGTACACAAGTTTCTTCAATTGTTCCTTAGGGTGTGTTCACACTTGGCATGTTTGGTTCAATTAAAACAAACCCTGGTGCGATCGCTATGTTAGTGCGGTTCATTTCAACAAGTTTGAACCCTGGTGCACACTAAACAAATGGACTGAGACCGCTGAAAAGATGGGTCTCGGTCCGCTTCCAAACGAGCGCTGGTGCGGTTTGAATGATATATGTACACTACACGGACCAAAGAAATGTAAATGAACTAAAAACAGGAAGATGAGACCCTAAAAAGGACAGAATGCTCAAGCATACCTGTTTTTTCTCGTCATAGTCGTGATGTTGCCCATCACAGTTCGGTATAGGAATCAGAACCACGTCTCCTCGCAGCAGATCTTTGTTTATGTATGAGACGGAGGGATTCCTGCCACTGTTTTGACTCCTTTACACATTTCATGATCTCTTCACGAGTTGTCAGCTGGTCAAAATACCATCATAAGTAGGATATGCACATACAACGAGCACATTTAGACCAGCACACAGCATTGTTTTGGATGTTCGGTAAGTTCTGTCTCAAAATAGGCAATACCTCATAAAAGCTGACCATCATGTTGTGAACGCATGTGCCCTATGCCTTTAGGTTCGGTGTCTTTTGGTTTGGTGATAAAAATGGCAATCTGAATGCTAAGTGGAACAGGACTAATTTTTCATTACATTTTCCGAACTACAAGTGTGAACACACCCTTAGTTTCTTCTTATCAATGATTATTTTTTAAGGGTTCTTGAATTGACTGTAAGGGTCATTTTAGGTTCTTCAGATGGGTGTATTGGTTTTTGGTTCTTCTTTAACTTCTTTAGAAGTTTAAATATTTCACTTCAATGTCATCAGGCTGTTTAACCAGGTTTTACCTAATAAAAGGGAACTAAACTGGAATGAGTGATTGAATAGTCAAAATTTGCCAAGATAGTTTTGCCTCGTCATGGACTTAGTAACAAGAAGCTTATTCACTGAAACTGAAAAATGGATTCATTGAGAGTCGTCTCAAAGATTTAATAGTTTTTGTGGACATAGCAAGGCTAATGTTGGAGATTTGAGTGGAAATGCCCTCTTCTCACATCCATGAGGAAGTGGCCTTGTGGCCAGCCTTGTGATGCATTAGTCCCACAGACTGATGCAGACGTCGGTTTCCCCAAAATCTCATGGCTGCTCACTTTTGTCTATGTGATATGCCCATTTTAACTTCGAAATTAGGAAGTAAACATGTAATATGTTGAAGTCTTTAGTTTTGAACTTTAAAGAGAGAAGCTCTGGTTATTCATGCTGCACAGTTTCTGCTGAAGTAGTCAATGAATAGCATGTCATAAGCTGGACGCGTCCCTGAAGCGCTTGACACAATTGCGAGATACCCGGTAGCTTTTAAACTAATATGAAACTCAAGTCAGATTTGCTCTTTGTCCAGTCTGTTTTTTTTAGAGCATTCAAGCTTCTCTCGAGTGGCCTGAAATTCCCAGTTTTGAGGGGTATTCATTTACACAGGGATTTAAAACCTTCTTCCTCTCATTATCCGCTCTCTGCTGCTGCCCTGTCTCTCAGGAGCGCCTGTGCTATTAGTGATAAGACTGAGTAGCGGTAGCTTTTCCTGTCCTGAGCAGGAAGAGTCGCTCTCTGTTCAGCCACAGACTTGTCCTTTATCCATCCTCTCATCCACTGGGAATATAACTGTCCTGTTGAGGGCTGCCCTCGGATCATCAATATACTGAACTGCCGGTCCGTCTGGGCTGCCATAGGCTGCAAACTGATATCGCTCTTGATATTTACATTTACATTTATTCATTTGGCAGACGCTTTTATCCAAAGCGACTTACAAGTGAGGAATACAACAAGCGAGTCATCATGACGAGGCAAATAGACAAAAAAAGTGCTCACAATACAAGTTTCAGACATTGAGAGGGATTAAAGGAAGTCAAAGGATAGGTAATGAAAGATAGGTTTTTTTTTTTTTTTTTTTAGGGTGAGGTTAATTGCTCACGAAAGAGATGAGTTTTCAGCTGTCCTTTGAATATTGCCAGGGATTCTGCATTCCGGATGAAAGCAGGAAGATCATTCCACCAGCAAGGAACAGTGAAAGAGAATGTTCTGGAGAGTGATATTGTGCCTCTCTGTGATAGTACCACAAGCCTTCGCTCGCTATCAAAGATACTTTCAGCTTAGACGTTCATGACAGGTTACTTTTAAAAACTATAAAATGGCTGCAAACTATGTATTTTGGAATGCCTTCCAGACAGATACTGTATGAAATAGGTGTATTGAGATATTATTCTGTAAACAGCCAAAAACAATCTGACACACATTAGCCAATCAGAAAACTGGAGGCGGATAAGTTTGGGGTGGGACTACCTGTTTGTGCAAATAATAAACAATGGTATTAACAAATAACAAATAACAAAGGTATTCTGGGTGCTTTTTAAGTCGTTGCTAAGTGGTTTCTAGGGTGTTGAGGGTGGTTTTTTGGTTGATGCTAGGGCTTTGCTAAGTAGTTGTCAGGGTGTTAAGAGGTTGCTAGGCATTCTAGTTTGTTGCTTGGGGGTTGTTAGGACATTGCTAAGTGGCTGTTAGGGCATTTCTAAGTGTTGCTAGGTATTTCTAAATTGTTACTAGGCTTTTCTAGATGTTTGTTAGTGTTCTAGGTGTTGGATAATAAGGTGTTGCTAAGTGGTTGCTAGGGTATTCTGGGTGGCTGCTATGTTGTTGCCAAATGGTTGGTAGGGTGTTCATGGTGGTTGCTAAGGCATTGCTAAGAAGTTTCTAGGGTATTATGGGTGGTTGTTAGGGTGTAAATAAGTGGTTGCTTGGCTGTTATGGGTGGGTGCCATGTGTTCTGGGTGGAGGCTACAGTGTTGCTAAGTGTTGCTGATGTGTTAAGTGGTTGTTAGGGTGTTGCTAAGTGGTTGCTAGGGGGTCTAGGTGGGTGTTGCTAAGTTGTTTCTAGTGTATTCTTAAGTGGTCACTAGGGTGTTCTTGATGTTTTCTAGGGTGTTGTTAAGTGGTTGTTAGAGTGTTCTTGGTGGTTTGTAAGGCATTACTAAGTGGTTGCTAGGGTGGTCTGGATAGTTGCTTACTGACCCATGTCAAAAATCCCAGGCTGTGTCCAAAATCACCCCCTATACCCTCATTCACTACATTACTCCACTAATATAGTTCACTTGAAGGAGTGAATGAAGACGAGTGAATGAATTCAGACACTTGGTGCGCCGGAAGGGCTGCCGCTTTTGCATAGTTTGTTTTGCTGTTTAATAATTATTTAAAACTTAGCAAACTGGCAGCTCCAGTAGTAATTAAAAAAATTGATCTTGAACTCTGTCATGGAAACTAGCATGCATAAATCTTAATTAAACAATTTAATAATCAACTAAAAAGGAATTTATACCTGTATGATATTACACTGTACCCACATTGGACCTGCGGTTTGGAAAATAGATGGATGGATGGATGATTCAGCCATCAGCGGCATCTTCTGGAGAGATGCGGGAATTCATTCAGCACGTGACTCTCACAGTGCATTGTGGGTATTCGCTAGCCATTGAACATTTAGATGTACACTTGTTATTGCTGTGCATTATAGGATTGAATTAATGCACTCAATAACATCCACTACAAATGGCTGTCCCCTGAAATAGTGCCCTATTTAAGGGTATAGGGGGCGATTTCGGACACAGCCCACTCTCAAGCCTTTATTACATTCTTTCTCCCAGTTTGGCGAAATCTGATTGCTTGAAAACCCCTATGAGCAAAAGTTCTAGAGATGCTTGCTTTGGCAAGAGCACTAATTAATATAGTCAACCCTGGAAATGGGTCACAGGAAATCTGATCTCCAAGCAGCACTCAGCAACATGTTCTCCCAGAGGCCTGCGGTCAAGAGGGGTGAGGGGGTCACCTGACTGCACATCCCTTCAGACAAAGATTGATCTTTAAACCTCTCCATTCCCAGACACGCCACATGTCCACACCATCAGTGTTAACAGCCCAGAAGATCCTGTCTGCATGACTTTATAAACAAATATTTGAAGGGTCTTGAAGTGGAGTGATACTGTTTTCTTGTCATGTCAGACAGGATTTTATTTCATGAAACTGTTTATATGGAATGTAAAGGCATCAGTAGGTGGCACAGAAAAGTTTCTAACCTTTTAGAGCACTTGGAATTCATCAGCTGTGATCACTTACACAAGCTGCTTGGACATATTGCTTGAGACGTGGAAAAATATCTTCCATGCATGGCATGATAGTGCAGCTCCATACTGAGCAGGATATGAGAAAACTATTTTTGTCCTCAACAATTTTGGGATTATCCACATGAGTACTTTGTTTATAGAGTCGTAGCGAAGGTTCCTCTCAGATGTGGTCATGTGTTTGATGCCCTCCTCTGGTGACTTCAGTGTATTGAATAAATAGGAAATGTCTATAATAAGTGGATGGAAAAGCCTCTTGACTGTGTTATACTTTCAAACCACAAAATGATACACTCAGTTCACATGAAATACTTGTCGAGCATGTGGTGGTTTGCCTTCGATCAGTTTCCTGTTGAGCATTAGGTATTTGTTTCCGCCATTATCTTTCAGGATATGTTGTTACCACAGGAAGTACGTGCTGAATAATTATTTCTATTATGACTGTTCTTTTATCCAGTGACCTGGTGACCTTTTGTGATGCAGTAGTGTTTTATTCTTTATATTGTGTGCACATGGTGTACATTGATCATTGTATTTGTTTTAATGTATGTATTTCTCCTCCAGATTTCCCATCAAAACATAATCAATATGAATACAAATAATATTTCATCAGATTCGTCCAACACCAAATAATCAGAGTCAACTAAGCCAAAAGCACTGTACTTATTGTACATCAAGAGTTGTCTAACTTGATATTTTAAATTCTCTGAAGGACAAAGTATTAACTAAATCTCAGAAGCAATTACATTTCTCATAAGTGCAAATTTACTTGTCCAGTAAACATCTCAGTTGTCAACATCATCTCGCTTTTTATCTCTCAATTAGAGGACGTTATTATGTTTTGCGCGTCCTTATCAGTCACTAAACAAATGTCTATTACAGTATGGGAAAACCTGCTGATGGCAGTCCAAACATTTCCTGGAAAAACACACATCAGGACAGCCAGTTATTAATAAATAATTTCCAATGAAGTCCTTACTGTAGCTGATTCATGTTTGCAGCTGAACATGCTGTGAAATCATAACAAATCATGTTTTTGTTGCACAAACAGTCTTGTAACTTACAAGCTAACTTTCAAGCTTTCATACCAGGTATGAGTCAGTTTTTCATGTGTAACCGCAGGTTTGTTTGGGGTTAATAAAAAATACATTATAATTTTTTTTTTTTTGTAAATACTTAAAAATGACATTTTTTTGCACAGAACTGTGAGAATTTCCACTGACTGGAAAATAAATGAAATGAAGTGAATGATTTAGGTTTGGTATTAAAACTGAAACAGACCTCTACCACCCACCTCACACCATTTCTTTTTCTTCTGGTCCACAGGTAGTATTTTTTCTGACCTGTCCATGCTTTTACCTGTAATTCTTTTTCATTCATCTCTGAGTTGGAGGGTTGACTGTTTTCATGCGGTTCCTGGATTTGACTCAGAGCATGACAGGAACTCTCTTGTGTTACTCATGCACTTCGAGGGTCTATATACCCGCTGCTGTGTATCATCATGCGCCACTGTCTCGCACAAGAGAACTACTGAAACTGACGTGTAAAGCCATCGAGGATTCCATTGTGTCACAATCTTAACACACTGTTCATTCTGAGTTCCACTGCACGCCTGCATTCTCATGCGCAAAGACATTATAAATGTATTTTCAAGTTGGACACACATTCATAAGGCTACTGGACTGAAAGTCCCTGACATCATTTTGCAAACATTTTTTGAAAGGTATTAAGAGATTTCACATGCCTGGTGTTAAAGGGATAGTTCACCCAAAAATGGAAATTCTGTCATTAATTACTCACCCTTGTGTCGTTTCAAACCCGTAAGACTTTCTTTCATCTTTGGAACACAAATGAAGATATTTTTAATATATATGACACTTCAAAAAGTTCATCAAGAGATCGTAAAACTAATCCATATAAACTGAGCAGTTTAGTCCAAATTTTCTGAAGAGACACGACCGCTTTATATGATGAACAGATTGATTTTAGGCTTTTATTCACATATAAACATTGATCAGCAAACATAAACAGAAGCTCAACCGAACCTGAATGACGTACAAGAACAAACCTCTTGCTGAAGCTCAAATGTGCTGCGCAACACACGAATGAACCTCATAGGTTCTCGCATGTGTCAAGCAAACATGCTTGAGCTTCCGTTTACTGATGTGCGAGTTGATGAATGTTTATATGTGAATAAAAGCCTAAATCAGTCTGTTCATCATATAAAGCGATCGTGTCTCTTCAGAAAATTTGGACTAAACCACTCAATTCATATGGATTAGTTTTACAATCTCTTTATGAACTTTTTGTCAAAGTTTCATTTGCGTAGACTGTCAATGTCAAAAGCTCTCAGATTTCATCAAAAAGATCAGATTTGTGTTCCGAAAGTCTTATGGGTTTAGAACGACATGAGGGAGAATAATTAATGACAGAATTTTCATTTTTGGGTGAACTAACCCTTTAAATGGTTGTACATATTCACATATCAGGCAGAAACTTTGTATCTCCATATTGCTATCTCTCTCTTTTTTTTTTTTTTCATAAATTATTACTATAGGTCATCCTTTAAGTCTAGTGTTTTTTTTCCATTTCCTGAAAAGTAGCACTCAGCAGAAGTAAAATGGCTTACTTAACTTTTAAAATAAAAAATTACCATCTGAGGTCGTAGGAGAAAGATTTAAGTTCTGCAGACTGTTATTATCTAATTAAAAATCATCTATTATCCACTGATCAGAAAAACCTACAGTGTAACATCAACAACATTTTTCTTTTATACATTAATTTACCTAAAGTGACTTACAAATTACTTACGAAAGTGATTTTTTTCATTTTCAGAGAGGGTTAATATCAGTAACTAAAAAACATGTTCATTACTAGAAATAAACATTAACTGAAATAAAATATATAAAAAACCCTTGTTATTTTATCTCAGCTACTTGCCAAGGCAACATTTCTTATTTTCCTTAAATTTGAGTTGAATTACTAAAATAACTAAAACTAAATAAATGTTAAATTATAAATAAATAAATAAACTATATATATATATATATATATATATATATATATATATATATATATATATATATATAAACAAAAAATAATAAAAAGTAGATCAATGATACTAAAAAAAGAGAGAACCATAGCCAAACTGAAAACCTTATTTATACAGACAAAAATGCTTCAAAGAGACAGTATAAACTGAAGAACCTTTTATTTGGTTAAAAAGGTCGAGAGAAAAAAAGTTACATCAAGGCACAAACGTGTTACAAAAATCACATTTCATTATCAAATGAAATTTGGTGGCTCCCAATTTTTGAATTCTAGAAGAAAAAAATAGTAATAGTAATACTACTAATACTAATACTAATAATAATTAATAATTTTGAATCTAGAATTCACACATTTAAAATTTTAAGCTTTAATGAATCAGTGGAACCTGGTTGAAACCATATCAATGTAAGGCTGACCTTTCACTGATCTATTGTTTGGCTTGACTAATGATTTCAAGCTCATCAGCTACTAGGTGTTTTTCCTGGGTGTGACAGATTTCAGTAGTGAAATAAGGCAGGGACGACTTCACAGTATAACCACTGAAAGGAACTGATGAGCGTTAGCGAGAGAGGACGAAAAAGAGCGAAGACGAGTACAGACACAGCCCGGGTTTATTTTTAGCAGTCCTTTCCACCTCTTCCACCCACCTTTTCAGGATTGTTGTTGTTGAAAAAGGTGGGCCCGCTGTCGAATGATGTCAAATGTTGTCAGCAGCGGTACAGCCCGTCCACCTCAAAGCTTACTGGGAATTACCCAGTGTCAGTTTGAGCTCTTTCGCCATCCATATTGCACTGTAAACTGAAATCTCACTACAGTTTCCACTCAGGAAAGTCTGTGCCTCATAAAGCCATATGAATGCGTTTATGGTGGCAGTTTTTTCCCATCATACTTGCTTTTATTTGACCAGTTTTATTAGGGCAAAAAGTGAATTATACCTGTCTTTCAGTGTGTTTTCATATTCCAATGATTTATGGACTCATTTTGCTGTAAATCCAGTTACCACACTTTATTTGAGAAAACCTCTGTCATTTCCCTGAATTTAGTCTTTTTGTGGAGTTCCTCATTCTAACCTAGAGGTTCCCATATTTATATCTGTCTGAAAGCTTTCTGTAAATCTGTCTAGAGATGATTTTAGGGAATTTAAGAAACTGCATCTCTCAAAGAAAGACATAATACTTCTTTACTTCCTCAAGCACTATCTGGCAGTTAAAGAAGTGTCCTGGGTTCAATACAAGTTAAGTGAATGTATTATTAATCTCTTAAGTTTAGTCTTTTGGGTATAAGTGTGTTTATTTTATTTATTTTATTTTACATGGATTTTGGTGACTTTAATTTAACATAGACTCTAATTTTAATTGTATTACTGAAAAAAAAAAAAAAAGAGGCAACACTTTAGTATAGGGAACACATATAAACTATTAACTACGTCTTTTCCCTCAATAAACTCCTCATTAATAGTTAGTAAGGTAGTTGTTAAGTTTAAGTACTGGGTAGGTTTAAAGGTGCCATAGAATGGAAAATTGAATTTACCTTGGCATAGTTGAATAACAAGAGTTCAGTACATGGAAATGACATAGGCTACAGTGAGTCTCAAACACCATTGTTTCCTCCTTCTTATATAAATCTCATTTATTTAAAAGACCTCAGAAGAACAGGCGAATCTCAACATAACACCGACTGTTACGTAACAGTCGGGATCATTAATATGTACGCCCCCAATATTTGCATATGCCAGCTCATGTTCAAGGCATTACACAAGGGTAGCCAGTATTAATGTCTGGATCTGTGCACAGTAGAATCATCAGACTAGGTAAGCAAGCAAGGACAATAGCGAAAAATGGCAGATGGAGCAATAATAACTGACATGATCCATGATATCATGATATTTTTAGTGATATTTATAAATTGTCTTTCTAAATGTTTCATTAGCATGTTGCTAATGTACTGTTAAATGTGGTTAAAGCTACCATCGTTTCTTACTCTATTCACGGAGACAAGACTGTCGTTATTTTCATTTTTTAAACACTTGCAGTCTATATAATGCATAAACACATCTTCATTCTTTATAAATCTCTCCAACAGTGTAGCATTAGCCCGTTAGCCACGGAGCACCATCAAACTCATTCAGAATCAAATGTAAACATCCAAATAAATACTATACTTACATAATCGGTTATGCTGCATGACGAACACTTTGTAAAGATCCATTTTGAGGGTTATATTAACTGTGTGAACTTTGTTTATGCTGTTTAAGGCAGTTGCGAGCTCTGGGGTGGGAAGCACGAGAATTTAAAGGGGCCGCGCACTGAATCGGTGCATATTTAATGATGCCCCAAAATAGGCAGTTAAAAAAATGAATAAAAAAAAATCCTGAAACTTCACAAAATAGGCAGTTATCTTTTGAAAAATCTACGGCATCTTTAATAATGATGTGGTCATAAAAAAAAATCTATGGGCCAATATTCTAGTATTTTGAGCTAAAATAAAGTGAAACTTCACAGACACATTCAGGGGACACCTTATGAAGATATAATATATAATATTAAAAATATAATAAATCAAATATTAAAAATATAATATTTTTGATAATAAAACCAGTTAATTTAGATTAATGTAGAGGTAGATGGTTTAGGATACAATCTTATGGAGCCCCTAAAAGGACTTGGTTAAAGAAGAAAAAATGAGATGGGAGGAAAAATTATATGTCAGTGCTTTTGTGTTCTCTTGCGTTCCCCCAAGCAAGTTTGCATTCACTCACAAAATATTTTTGTTCTTTGCGAGCAAACGCAAAAGTTTTGCTTTTGAATGCAAAGTTTCTCGGGGGAACACAAAACTTTTGCAAACAAAAGCATTGAAATATATTTTTTCTATCACCATGTCCCTTTAGACAAAAAAAACTTTAACAATAAACAATAAATAAGGACAATTTAGACAACTTTACTGCTCAAGTAACTCATTTTTGTGAAAAGTGTAATATAAGCTTTACCAAAACGAACCTAATTGGTTTTGTGGAAGCTCAAACGTGCTGCGTAACACAAGAATGAACCACATTGGTTCTTGCAGAAGCTCATACATGCTGAATAACACGAGAATGAACCTCATTGGTTCTTGTAGAAGCTCAAATGTGCTGCGTAACACAAGAATGAACCTAATTGGTCTTTCCAGAAGCTCAAACGTGCTGCGTAACACACAAGAATGAACCTCATTGGTTCTTGTGGAACCTCAAACATGCTGCGTAACACAAGAATGAACCTCACTGGTTCTTGTGGAACCTCAAACACGCTGCGTAACACAAGAATGAACCTAATTGGTTCTTGTGGAACCTCAAACACGCTGCGTAACACAAGAATGAACCTCAATGGTTCTTGCGGAACCTCAAACATGCTGCGTAACACAAGAATGAACCTCACTAGTTCTTGTGGAACCTCAAACATGCTGCGTAACACAAGAATCAACCTCATTGTTTCTTGTGGAAGCTCAAACGGGCTGCGTAACACACAAGAATGAACCTCATTGGTTCTTCCAGAAGCTCAAATGTGCTGCATAACACAAGAATGAACCTCAGTGGTTCTTGTGGAACCTCAAACATGCTGTGTAACACGAGAATGAACCACATTGGTTCTTGCAGAAGCTCATTCATGCTGAATAACATGAGAATGAACCTCACTGGTTCTTGTAGAAGCTCAAACGTGCTGCGCAAGACACAAGAATGAACCTCATTGGTTCTTGTGGAACCTCAAACATGCTGCGTAACACAAGAATGAACCTCATTGGTTCTTGTGGAACCTCAAACATGCTGTGTAACACAAGAATAAACCTCACTGGTTCTTGTGGAACCTCAAACATGCTGTGTAACACAAGAATGAACCTCACTGGTTCTTGTGGAACCTCAAACATGCTGTGTAACACAAGAATGAACCTCACTGGTTCTTGTGGAACCTCGAACATGCTGCGTAACACAAGAATGAACCTCACTGGTTCTTGTGGAACCTCAAACATGCTGTGTAACACAAGAATGAACCTCACTGGTTCTTGTGGACCCTCAAACATGCTGTGTAACACAAGAATGAACCTCACTGGTTCTTGTGGAACCTCAAACATGCTGCGTAACACAAGAATGAACCTCATTGGTTCTTCCAGAAGCTCAAATGTTCTGCGTAACACACAAGAATGAACCTCATTGGTTCTTCCAGAAGCTCAAACGTTCTGCGTAACACACAAGAATGAACCTCATTGGTTCTTGTGGAACCTCAAACATGCTGCGTAACACAAGAATGAACCTCACTGGTTCTTGTGGAACCTCAAACACGCTGCGTAACACAAGAATGAACCTAATTGGTTCTTGTGGAACCTCAAACACGCTGCGTAACACAAGAATGAACCTCAATGGTTCTTGCGGAACCTCAAACATGCTGCGTAACACAAGAATGAACCTCACTAGTTCTTGTGGAACCTCAAACATGCTGCGTAACACAAGAATCAACCTCATTGTTTCTTGTGGAAGCTCAAACGGGCTGCGTAACACACAAGAATGAACCTCATTGGTTCTTCCAGAAGCTCAAACGTTCTGCGTAACACACAAGAATGAACCTCATTGGTTCTTCCAGAAGCTCAAGCGGGCTGCGTAACACACAAGAATGAACCTCATTGGTTCTTCCAGAAGCTCAAATGTTCTGCGTAACACACAAGAATGAACCTCATTGGTTCTTCCAGAAGCTCAAACGTTCTGCGTAACACACAAGAATGAACCTCATTGGTTCTTGTGGAAGCTCAAACTTGCTGCGTAACACACAAGAATGAACCTCATTGGTTCTTCCAGAAGCTCAAATGTTCTGTGTAACACACGAGAATGAACCTCATTGGTTCTTCCAGAAGCTCAAATGTTCTGTGTAACACACAAGAATGAACCTCATTGGTTCTTCCAGAAGCTCAAACATGCTGTGTAACATGAGAATGAACCTTACTGGTTCTTGAGGAAGCTCAAACATGCTGCATAACATGAGAATGAACCTCATTGGTTCTTCCAGAAGCTCAAACGTTCTGTGTAACACACAAGAATGAACCTCATTGGTTCTTCCAGAAGCTCAAATGCTGAGTAACACACAAGAATGAACCTCATTGGTTCTTGCGGAAGCTCAAACATGCTGCGTAACATGAGAATGAACCTCATTGGTTCTTGCGGAAGCTCAAACATGCTGCGTAACATGAGAATGAACCTCATTGGTTCTTGCTGAAGCTCAAACGGGCTGCATAACACGAAAATTAACCTCACTGGTTCTTGTGGAAACTCAAACGTGCTGTGTAACGAGAATGAACCTCCTGCTTCTTGGATGCGTCAGACAAACATGATCGAGCTTCCGTTTACCACAACTTAGCTGATGAATGTTTACCTGTGAATAAAAGCCTAAATTTAATCTATTCATCATATAAACTTAATGTGTCTCTTCAGAAAATTTGGACTAAACTGCTCCATTCATATGGATTAGTTTTACAATCTCTTTATGAACTTTTTGAAGCATCAGAGTTTCAGTTGTGTAGCTGTCAATGGAGGGACAGAAAGCTCTCAGATTTCATCAAAAACATCTTCATTTGTGTTCTGAAGATGAACAAAAGTCTTACAGGTTTGGTGTTTGGAAAGACATGAGGGTGAGTAATTAATGACAGAATTTTCATTTTTGGGTGAACAATAGCATATATACACACACATATACACATATATACATACTATATGTAAATGAAGTTGGACTGTTTGAGTGTATTTTTCTTGAAAAGCCCCTCGCCCGTCCCTGCTATGTTCCATGCTGTAATTGAGTAAAGACTGTTGTATTGATGTGCTGGGGGTCTCTGATGTAGGTGATCGTCACATATGAAATGGTTTCCAGCAGCAGCAGCAGTAACTGAACTCTCAGCACTGCAACGGTACGCTTTGAGCTGCCCACACTTACCCACATACCCAAAAACACTGGAAAGAGAGCGTGGAAACACTTCATATGTCGCTCTTCTCACCTCATCTTCCTGCTGTTTTTTGTCTATATGCATTGTGCATTATTGTTTATTTAAAAAGAGAGCAAGAGAGACTGTTAGCCATCAATTCCAGCACCAGAAATCCAGTGCAGTGACCTGTGCATCACCGATAACAGTCCATGTGTGTGTTTGTTTAAGTGTACGTTGTGCAACTGTACTCATTAGCTTCAGTATTTGAGTTAAAGGATCATAATGTGATAACAGCTTGTTTGAGGATCATTAGAAAAAAGCAGCCACATTTTGATCTCTGACCTTCAAATATATATGTACCTATATATATGTATATATATATATATATGTATATACACACACACACACACTGTTTTTTTGCAACTTAGCTAGTTGTGAGAAAGTAAAAAATCAGACAAAACAGGGTGTAAAAGGGTGTGAAATTAAACCACTCCTGGATATTTAAAGACACTGTTGCTGCCAAGTACACAGAGCCAAACGAATTTATTATGAAGCTTTTAAAGGGATAGTTCACCAAAAATGTTTATTTTTTTCATTGAATACAAAAGGAGATATTTAGAGTAATGTTCACATTGCTCTTTCCCATATATAAACCCAAAAGGTGTTGTCAAGCTCCAAAAAGGACAAAAGGCACTAAAAATATAGTATTCTGAAGTCACTCAAAAGATTTACGTATGTGACGAACAGAGTCAGACTGCAGTTTTTATTGTTGTTCAGTGAAAATCATTATGAAGTGTCATTGTAAGGAAAAGAGCAGCATGAAGATTTGTCTAAACATCTCTTTTTGGTGTGCGAATGTAGAAAGTAAATCATACAGGTTTGAATAGGTGAGTAAACGATGGCAGAAGTTTCATTTTAGTGTAAACTTTGCCTATAATAATAAATGAATCAAATGTTGATGCACTATAAGGTATTTCTATTGACAGAACCAGCATTTGTGTAAAATGCACACGACAGCGGTAAAATCACGTCACGTGGCACCTCATGGTAAGTGGTGTTCATGTGAGTCACCGCTGCAGTCATTATGAATGAAAAGATTCCCCAGCTCTATGTTTAACCTTTACCACTTCTCCCATGCATGTTTTTTTTTGCAGGGCTTGCAACCAAAAAAACGGTTTCAGGTTTCAATGCAACTGAAGAAAAACCAATAAAGCAGAAATCCATGAATGTGCCGAAATCAGTCCCAAATCCTTCAATTCAAAGAGCTTGAGTCGCTTCCAAGATTCTTGGAATACTGCACCTCCCACGAGGCTTTTGTACATTTTTAAACTCCTGACATGGGATTTTTAATTAGCGGCTGGAGGCCAGTCTCAGCCTGAAGCCAAAGTAAACTGTCAGAGACAATGTGCTGTAGTTTGTGTTTGCTTTGCCTTGCTTTAGTCATGTATGAGTCACATTATCTGAAGTGTAACGCTGCTCCACACCCCACCCTGAAATACTCCTCCCTAATAATCCCGATTCCCATCACACACACTCTCCTTTTCTCTCCACACCCTCTCTTTTCCTTGCACTCCATCTCTTTTCCTTCAGTTCCATCTGTTTTTTCTCTGTTTTCAGTACCTCTCCCACTCTTAGCTCTTTGGCCCCATTGCCCTCTGTCTCTCTCTCTGTCTCTCAGGACTCTTTCTCCTTATCCAGCATTCTTCAAATTCCATCAGGGTTCTTAAGGGACAGACCCTTCTGGCAAACCGTGACACCCCACATCTTTCTCTCTCTCTCTTTCTGACCCAATTCAATTTCAATGTAGTATTCCTTATTGGCATGAGGAAAAAACATACATCTGTTGGTCAAAGCAGTTTTAAAAAATGTAGCACAAGTAGCATAATAAAATTAACAACATATAAAATAAAATAAAATATAAAAGAAAAGAATTTAAATAAAATAGGATTTTATTATAAAATAAATTAAATTATTTTATACAAGGATTTTATATAAAACTAATTAAAAATAAATTAAGAAATAATAATAATAATTACTATTATTGCATTTTTTTTTAAAGTTACATTATTTAAACAAAAGTCCAGTATTAACAGTATTAAATTATAAATTTAAGGTGTCTTTCATATAAAAGAAAACATCACAATCTCTTATCTCTTACATGACACAAATAAAAAAAAATGCCTTCTTTCCTATGACATATTTTATTAATCATCATAAATTAGGTATCATTTGAAAGCTTATACACATCAGTATCATGTGAAAAACATTTTAAAATCATTTTGAAAATGTTACTTTAGACCTTTTAATGGGCTCCTCCCTCTAGTAAGTGCTGTCATGTTTCATATTATAAAATTTACTGCATTATTTTATAATCAAAACTTTTAATCTTGACAAATCACATAGCCGCGGAAAGGTCTGATATTCAAGGTTTCATATTTGTTGACTGTTTTGTGATAGAAGTGATATTGTGACAGAAATTTATTAAATTGTGAGGAGAACGCATTAAAAAAAGAAAAAAAAGTTCAGTGGAATGTGGGTGTCATCCGGTGGCTATTTTTGGTTTAGCGCCTAAACAAAACCTCCGTTTTTGTGATATAGATTTAACTTCAAATTTGGAACACAACTTGGTTTGACATATGGATTTGATTTTATAGCAATATTTAGAGTCCAAATTATTTTGTAATATATATATATATATATATATATATATATATATATATATATATATATATATGTAAAACAGTTTTTATAATAATCTATTTTTAGTACAGTACATTTGCTTTACAGTAAATTTAAACTTTATATGTTTTTTACATCTTCATTTTTAGGTCTGTATTCCAAAGCATTCATGAATTACAGTCATTTTAAGTTTGGATAGTGCATTTTCACATCTATGCTCAAAAAGGGAGGTGACAGTTAAGGCCTTTAAAGGATTAGTTCACTTTCCAATGAATATTAGCCCAAGCTTTACTCCTTAAGCCATCCTAGGTGTAGTTATATGACTTACTTCTTTCTGATGATCACAATTGGAGAAATATTAATAAAAATCCTGACACATCCGAAGAAAGTGTAAAACTCTTATAGTTCAAAAAGCTTATGCTACGCTTCCCTATTCAACTTAAGGAAAAAGCTTAACTGACACGACGCCAGTTCCTTTTTTTTTTTTGTAAGTTGAATACCAAAGGCGTTCTGGGGGAAGCTAGATATTTTACTTCATAACTTGTTAAATATATATATATTTTTTTTCTTTTACACAAACACATCACTTCGCTTCAGAAGGCCTTTATTAACCCCCTGGATCAGTGTGGAGTATGTTTATGATGGATGGATGTGGATGGAGGCACTAGGGTTGCCACCCGTCCCGTGAAATACGGAATCGTCCCGTATTTACAGCCAAAATGACGCGTCCCGTATCAAATCAATACGGGACGCGATTTGTCCCGTATTTTACATAGGTCCATATTATGCAGCATCCCATGCAAATCATCCCACCCGCATTGTGTGAAGACACGTCCTATTCTGCCCCTGATTGGGTAATACTCGCTGTCATCATGGTTTGATTGGTTTGTTTCAGGTTCACGGGCCGTGAATCACGGCCAATCAGAGTCAGAGGAGGGCGGGACGCCGCCTCGCCGGTTCTCTCCTGAGGCAGATAGTGTAATGTTTTATTTTATTTTTTTTATCACCTCAAGTTTTTGATTGATAACGTTAGATTTCATATGCTGCCTATTAAGAAATAATGTTAATAATGTACATTAATCATGTTATGGTAGGATTTGTTTATTAAGGTTAATTTGTACAGTCAGACACATAAGCATTACTTTAATAAGAGATAAGAGATATATATTTAATACATATTTAATCAAAATATAGTACCTATGTGAATAAAATAAACAACTATTTGTTATGCTTAACCAATTTAAATAATTGCATCATTCAATACTATAGAATTAGCAATAGACAATATAAAAATGGAATAAATAAATACATACATATATTTACATACCAATAATAAAAATGTTGTTAAGTGTTTTACTTAAATAAGAAATGTTTGTATATATATCATTTCCAGTTATTTAGGTGTGGTTTCACTGTTTGGATGGTGTTACTGCAAACAATGACAAATATTTTAGCTAAAATCTTTGTTCACAACAAATGACAATTTACAATTTGTTTAATCTATAATTACTAAGTTATGGATCTGTTAATTTAATAAGTTAATAAAATATGGTTCACATCTCACAAGTTCCTCCAAAAGCTTATTTTTTGTGGTCTCAGTCACACTTTTTTGGCCTATGTTTATTATTGTCATAGCTGTGTATTCAATATGACCACTTAAGTTGTGATAGTGAGAGACTGACTGCATCTGTTCACACTGATTTCAATAGCAGATATCTTATTATAATGTCCATTGGTATCAATCTTAATATTTTTATGAAAACATGTTTTAAGTTATGATATGCCACCACTGGCACGCCATCGGGACTGTGGTCATCGTGGCCCCGAGGGGTGTGGCCCCCGCTGCGGCTGGCATCCCTTATTTTTCTGTATTGAAGGTGGCAACCCTAGGAGGCACTTTCTTCACTTTCATAATCATTGGTCTCGTGCACTGCCATTATAAAGCTCGGATGCGTCAGGATATTTATATTCCTCCGATAGTGTTCATTAGAAAGAAGAAAGTCATATACATCTAGGATGGCTTAATGGTGAGTAAAGCTTGGGGTAATTTGCATTGAAAATTAACTAATCCTTTAATAATCTGTCCCATATGATATGTAAACACTTGATCGGATTGAAAGTTCCGCGCATGTGTGGTGACGTATGACATTCTGAACAAGCTGTTGTTGTTAAATAGGCTATAGTGTTGTAAATTACTATCCTTTCATTCTAAAATTCTCTTTCCGTTCATCGTCTGTGAAGTGCTGCAGGAGAATATCATCCCACCAGTCCTTGCTTCAGACTCACATCCACAGACGCCGTTTTGGGCGCGGGATGGAAGGGGCATTTTCACTGCTTGAATATGAGCAGCACCACACAAAGTTTCATGTGCTCGTCGTCTGCTAATTGGGACCCGTAATATATAAATATTAAACCTGTTTTTTACAACAAAGAAAAGAAGCAATGGCAGGAGGATGGTAAGTATGCGCCAACAGCAGGAAACTGTATATTCGTGTGTAACGAAGGCAAGCTATAGTGAAGAGCTGTGCGGGTAAACCTCACTTTCCCTGGCCTCAAGAGGCGACTGACAATAGTGCGCCGGTGACACTGGTTCGAATCCCGCTCGGAGCAGTGCGAGTAGCAACAGTTGTGTGTGACTGTAGTTGTTTGAAATAAATTGTGTCAATGTAGGCCCTTAGCTACAGTTGCTTCTTAATACATATCATAATTGCTCATTTGCATTCCTGCAGCTCAAACAGTAAAGCAATAAAACATGGTTCAGGTTCGATTCCCAGGGAATGCATGACCTGATAAAATGTGTACCTTGAATGCAATTGAAGTGATAAAATCATCTGCCAAATTCATAAATGTAAATATTCATCATTATCGGGGTATTGGGCTGATGTTATACTCAGGCAGTAAAGGGTAAAGGGAGGTTGAGAGTTGAACAGAGCCGTCGTAACTGCTGACATTTCCAGACAACAGACTCCGGGCCTGTGCATGACTCTCTTTTACTGTCTATCCAAATGCCACAGAGAATCCGATTAAAGCTTATCAATGGGTGCTATTATTACACCACCCATCCCAATCAAACCTGCCACATTAGCAGAGGAACACTACCATGCTTTCATTGAATGAGTGTGTGTGTGTGTGGTTATTTTAGAGGAAGGTAGTGTAGCTGAAATTGAAAGAGCACATTGAGGCCAGAGATGTAATCAAATCTGGTTGATTCATATGACTAGTTTGCTGGCATTCCCAGCCATCAGATTCCCAATACTGTGTTGTTTGTGAGAAAGAGAAAGAAAGAGAGAACGCTGTTTCTGTATTAAGCTATAGGGGAACAAACCTTGTTCTCTTGGATCTCCCAAACAATAACGTAATAATTACACTGTGGAGCTGGGTTATAAAAAACGTGACTTAAGTTTGACCTTCATCTTACTGTATGAAATATTTTTAATTTAGAAATATCTTACTGAGACTTTGAGAAAATTTGCTGCTTGTCCTTGTAGAACCATCATGATGCTAGGGTGTTGCTATGCACTTATTAAGGAGTTCTGAATGGTTGTCAACATGTTGCAACGCCGTTGCTAGGATGTTCTGAGTGGTTTCCAGGGTGTTGCTAAGCAGCCATTAAACTGCTCCAAGTTATTGTCAGCACGTTGCTATACGGTTGCTAGGGGATCAATATATACTGACATTAAGGCATTCCAAACAATTGTTATGGTTGCTAGGGTGTTCTGGGTGGTTGTCAGGCCATCGGTATATGCAGTCATTAAGGGCATTCCAAGTGATTGTCAGCACATTGCTGGGTGCTCAGGTGCTAGGGTGTTCTGGTGGTTTCCAGGGTGTTCCTAAGCAGCCATTAAACTGTTCCAAGTGATTGTTACCATATTGCTATACGGTTGCTAGGGTGTTTTGTGAGGTTGCTAGGGCATTGTTATATTCAGTCATTAAAGCATTCCAAATGATTTTTAGCACATTGCTATATGGTTCTTAGGTTGCCATGGAGTTGCTACGCAGTCATTAAGGCATTCCAAGTGATTGTCAGCACATTGCTATATGGTTGCCATGGTGTTCTGGGTGGTTTCCAGGGTGTTGCTATATACAGTCATTAAAGCATTCCAAATGATTGTTAGCTGATTACTTTATGGTTCCTAGAGTGTTCTGGGTGGTTGCCAAGTCATTACTATGCAGTCATTAAGGCGTTCCAAATTTCAAATGATTTTTAGCACATTGCTGCTATATACATGATATATAAATGCTATACGGATAGCTCTAGAATAGGCTCTAGGATATTCCGTTCTCTAAATTTGGATTGGTTCTCCATCTGTGTAAGTCTGTGGGATTTTTTGCTTGTTTTATCACCACAGTGCACCTGAGCAATAGTATAGCAATGCTTGGCTTAGCAAACACCATGAAGAATATCACAATCAAAGATGGTTGAACATTTCACTGATCATTGTTGAAAAACATCACTAAGAAGAGTCTGAATGCATCTGTGTTGCTGTGGTTTTCTCACCTGACAGGACAGCCATGAAATCAGTGAAACTCAGCCAGCAGAGAGGAACTGCTCTAAATCAAATTCCCTCAGTCTGTCCTCTTTTTTTTTCTTAACTAAAATGTTTTTCTCCCAAAATGTAAACCACGAGCACAGCATCCCGTGTGGACTGACATATTTATGATTGGATGGTTTTTTTTTTATTGAAGGGACACACCATGTTTATGATTAACTACGGTGTTGGGCTGTTAGAGAGGATCTCATTAGTGTGAAACCCTAGTTTAAGTTTGTGTTTGTCGGCAAGAGGATTGAGAAAAGTGAATAATGGCTAACAGCATCTTTGAAACACTGTTAAGCCGGTCGTAGGGTAAACATCAGAGCATTAGCTGCGCATATACACTATATACACAAATTCAGTTTTGATCACAGGAATAAATTACATTTTCAGATATATTCACATAGAAAACAGTTATTTTAAATTGTGATAATATTTCACAATATTACTATTTTTACTGTATTTTTGATAAAATATATGCAGCCTTGGTGAGTAGAGGAGACAAAAGACAAACAAAACACTTAGTGAGTGCAAAATTTTAAATGATAATGTATATTTCACCTTAACCTGCTTATTAAAGAAAGAGTTTACCCAAATTTAATTCTGTAATCCTTTAATCCCCCTCCAAACATGAGTAAACATAAACATGAGTTAATAGTCAGAATTAGACAGTATACGGTAATACGATATATCATGATGATGAACATGCATGATATTGTTAGCGTGGGCACTGAAATAATTATTTATTATGAATGATTTAGATTTTTTAAATGCATTTTAAGAATACTTTTCTCCTCAACTGGGTAAAATGCACAACACAACTGTACACAACTGAGCACACTCTGATGTAAACAAGCCCAACACGGATGAGAAGCACAGGGCTCCAGACTAACTTTTTTTACTAGTAGCACTGTAGCCCCTTACTGAAAATTTTAGTAGAAAAGTAGAAAATTTAGGGGCACACCTTAAATCAACCTGCAGTGCAGTTATTCACATTTTCCCCCATTTTGACTGTATTACTGACAAATGCCTTGGTAATAAATAGACTTAATTTACTTTATTTTAAGTTTGCGAGGCTCCAGATTAACATTTGAGGGCGACATTATCATTCATAATGTCTAAATAATAATTCAAAAGCAAAACGATTGAAAATATATATAAGGGAGTGGAAATGGCAGCCACCTACTGGTTATAATGGGAATTTAATGTCTTTTTTATTTTTAAATAAGTGTGAGTTTTCCTACATGTTAAAACGTTTATTTTTATAAATGGGGGTAATCTATGAAGGATGAACTAATAATGTTTTGGTCAACACATTAAAGGGTTAGTTCACCCAAAAATGAAAATAATGTCATTTATTACTCACCCTCATGCTGTTCCACACCTGTAAGACCTTTGTTCATCTTCGGAACACAAATTAAGATATTTTTGTTGAAATCCGATGGCTCAGTGAGGCCTGCATAGCCAGCAATGACATTTCCTCTCTCAAGATCCATAAAGGTACTAAAAATATATTTAAATCAGTTCATGTGAGTACAGTGGTTCAATATTAATATTATAAAGTGACAAGAATATTTTTGGTGCGGCAAAAAACACAAAACAACGACTTATATAGTGATGGTCGATTTCAAAACACTGCTTCAGGAAGCTTTGGAGTGTTATGAAACATTTCGGAGTGTTATGGATCTCCCAGCGCCGTGTAGTAACAGTGTCTTGTGATAAAGATCGGCTCATGAATCGTGAGTAAGCTCGCGCCTTGTGCTGCACTGACATTGGTCCAAACTGATAAACGCTCCGTGAAGCACAAATGAGTAGCGCAGTTTCGTTCTGTTTTCATTACGTTTGCCATTTGATGTTTGGTAACGTTATGGTGGTTGCGCCAGCGCGACTGCTAACAAATTTTGATTGCATTGGCAGGAAAAATGGTCACAAAATGCGACCATTTAGTCACAGCCTGGAGCACTGAAGGGCACGACAGAACAATGCGCTGACATAACCCAGTAAACAAAGAAGCTGTGCTACTTTCTGTTTCTGAACAGTATTTAAATGGTTTAAACAGGCATTCAGATTTTTGTATTTGCAGTGGTGTTTATCTCAGCACTGAATACTTAAAGACTTCATTTATTTTCAAACTTAAACATTTTAATCTGGACAACGACATGCCCTAGATATTGTTTGAAAATGTTTTAATTCTTTATTGTTTGGTTACATTAAGACTCCACTAGTTAACATTAGTTAATTCATAAGTTAACAAACTGAAAAATACTTCTAAAGTAAAATTTTAACATTTAATAACACATTATTAAAATCAAAAGTTGTAACTGTATTATTTAATAGACCCTACCTTTTTAACTAATGCTACCAAATAATAACTTCTGTAACAAATGCCCATAGTAAGAATCCACACATTTTGATTTCTCGCCTAGAGGAGTGCTAGTACACACCTGTGTCTGTACTGTGAAAATGTGTGACTGAGGCTGAGCATTTCCTGTCACTGCTGAACACATTCTCCCTTTGTCTTTTGCTCACTGGTGTTTAATGAAAGAACCCCTGATGTTTATCACACATGTAAAAACAAAAGTGTGATTAAATCATTTATAGTACATGATGCAAAGATAAATGTTAATCAGAAGCCTCTGTCAAGCACCACTGCATGCAACAGATATATAAAAGTCTACACCACTTACTAAAAGACTTTTTCTGTTTTAATACTACAATTATTTATAACAAAATCAGAATAATGGTTTGAGAAATATGTTGGATAGAAAAATAAAAAAAGACAAATTTCACATTGTACACTCTTCGAAATAAAGGTTCCAAAAGGTTTTTTTGCAGCAATGCCATTAAAGAACCATTTTTGGTTTCCCAAAGAACCTTTCAGCGAACAATTCTTAAAACAACCATTTTTTTCTTAGTCTAAAGGTGGATGTTAAAGGTGCAATATGTAAGAATTTTGCAGTAAAATATCAAAAAACCACTAGGCCAGTGTTATATACTTTACATATATTTACAAGTTAGCCAGGTCAATCCTACCAAACTGGACAAGGGGCCACGTCCAGTCACCACAATAACCAATCGGTTGTCAGGTTGGAAACAGTATCCAGCAGTGTTACAAAAAAAGACACATTCAAAACAACAACCTCACATCAAACAAGGCAAAAAGAAGAATATAATAACAAAAGCCAATTAAAGGTACAAAATGTAATATTTTTGCAGTAAAATATCCAAAAACCACTACGCCAGTGTTATATATTTTGTTCACTTGAGTACTTACAATATCCCAAATGTTTCCAACTATTTGTAAATCGTAAGAAAATTGCAATTTTAACCAAGGCTCCGGGACATGTGAGGAGTCGCCTGTCAATTGCGTCATACTCGCGTTAACCCTCGGTTTCCGGTTTTATTTTGTAGAAACCATGGAAACACCAAACACACTTTAATATTTACATGTTTTAATAGACAAGGGAACAACTGTTTTGATATATTTATAGACAGAAAACTAATTATTGGTATATAGCTCAACACATTAAGTCTTATTGTTTAAATCAAATTTTTTGCAAGTACCATGCTTTACCATGCCTCAGAGAAAAACACTATTTTGTCAAGTAGCTAACATAGCATGATCAAATGCAGCTTTATTTTTAGTTACAGTAATACAGAATTTTCTCCATCATACAATACGTTTTAAAATGAATTGCATGCCATTTATCAACACAAGCCATCCAGCATTTAATATGATATACTAATATCGATCTAGCTTACTGTAGTGTGTAACAAGTGTCTCACAGCAGCCACCGAGCGAACACACTCAAATGTATCTAACATGAAAAACAGAGCTGCGTTACCTCATACTCATGACTGGAAAAGCGGAAGCACACCGGCGACTGTGGCATAATAAAAGTTCCGCTGCTTGCAAGCGTGTGTTGCGCAATCGCTCCAGCGGCCTCGTTCAGCTCCCACAACACTCTGTCCTGCTCTGCTTCATACTACAGTAACGTTAATAATCACATCCATAAACATGATTTCTTGCAGAGTCCTATCCCGATTTATTTCCACCGGCTGTGAGGTGAAGACCACATGTCCCAAGATTCCACGCTCAACCTTACCGTCATCAAGCTACTCCTTTGTTTTGAACAGGCCTCTTGCGACCTCTAGCGGACAGAAAATTCTACATATTGCACCTTTAAAGGTTCTTCATGAAGCCATCAATGCCAATAAAGAACCTTTATTTTTAAGAGTATCCCCCACTTCTGCTTTCTGATATTTGCATTCAATAGAATATGATTGTTAGAGCAGTATGTTTGTTTCATTGTGTTCTGGTTTAGTTCTCTGTTCTGTTCCTGTTCGCCTGTGTTCCCTTTCCTTGTTAGTTTCCATGGATTCTGATTAGTTACGCACCTGTTTCTGTTCAGTTAATTAACTCGCTCTGTGTATTTAAGCCCTCAGTTCCCTGGTTCTTTGTTCAGTCTTGTTTATTTTGAAGTGCTTGTGCTATTCCGTTTTCCAAGTGATCTCCTGTGTGTTGTTTTTGGACTGTTTTTGTTGATATCTCCTTCGTCATCATGTGCTTTACTACAGCCACATGTTACGATGACACACTCTTAAAAATAAAGGTTCCAAAAGTGTTTTTTCACAGCAATGCCATAGAAGAAACATTTTTGCTTCCCCAAAGAATCTTTCAGTGAACAGTTCTTAAAAGAACCATTTAGTGTGAAGAACATTAAATTAAAGAACCATTTTCCTATTTTAAAGAACCTTTTGTGGAATGGAAAGTTTCTGTGGATGTTAAAGGTCCTTCATGGAACCATCAGTGCCAATAAAGAAACGTTATTTTTAGTGTAGATGCTGAAAGACTGAACATGGTGAAAGTCAAATGTTTGTGTCATTGGGTTTGCTGGCAGTGTATGAGAGTTTACTTTGACGGGTGGTCCTGGTAAACCCTACGTTATGAGGACCAAATGTCCCCACAAATATAGTAACACCAGTAATTTTGACTTGGGGACATTTGTTTGGTCCCCATGAGGAAAACAGCTTATAAATAATACTAAGTGATGTTTTTTGAAAATGTAAAAATGCAGAAAGTTTTCTCTGATGTGTAGGTTTAGGGTTATGGTTAGGGGATAGAATATACAGTTTGTACATAAAAATCATTATGTCTATAGAAAATCCCCATAAAACATGGAAACCCAGTGCGTGTGTGTGTGTTTGTATGTGTATCGTCTGTTCCCCTGCTGCGCTGCTTCGCTGTCAGATCGTGGTCTTGTTATTTTCAGCTTCTGCCGGATATGATTCAGACTGAAGGACTGTGTAATTATAACACACACACACACACACACACACGCACACACACAGATGAGGGTTTCTGGTAAGACTGTTGGGATCCCCCGGTTGGAGGAGCATTAGGTGCAGCACAACACTGCTTTAGTTTCATTATATGTGTGCAGTGTGTGTGTGTGTGTGTGTACAGGGGGGTCTATGTTTGTTTCCTTTGCCCTAGAAATTATTTTAGTAGCAGTGAGATTATATGCACTGGAACCCCCTTTGACTACACATACGGCACATGAGTGCCAAATTAATAAACCTGCACATTCCATGTTTGTAGCTTCTTTATAACAAACTGAACTTTCTTAAATATTTAAATGTCATTCATAGCAGCATGCTCATAATAAAAGCATGCAGCCCAAAAAAATGCTGTATGAGTGAATAATGACCAAAAATGTACGCAGTCACACGTAGGAAGGTTTTGAGATACATGCAGCCAGTGTGAGCCGGTGACGAGAACTGAGCGAGCGGCCTCACAGAGGAAATCAGAAACCCACTGGAGACCGTCACTGTGTGTCCTGGTTTCTGAGAAACGGGTCAGGTAGTGGTTTCAAAGCGCGTGTGCGGCGCGTGAATGCTGACCGGTTCTGTTTTACTGAGAAAGAAAGAAAGAAAGAAAGAAAGAAAGACATGCATTGAAAGTATACACATATGCTGATAGTATTGCATCACGGTTGTTATGTCGTAAATGTACTGGTGGAGATCACAAAAGGTTTCCTTGCTATTGGGTGAGGTGATTTTAAACTGTTATTGACCTGAAGATGAGAGATGTTAAACTTGAGATAAAACAATTTTAGTGAACACATAAAAATATCTGAAGATTGCAATAAATGTATTCATTCCATAAAAATAGTTTTTAAAGAAAAAACAAACAAACAAAAAACGGATATACAGTATTTTTTTTTTTATTGTGACTCTTTGTGGAAGATGTTTAGTTAATGTGAACTACAGTATTTACACTATGATGCATGTGTGAACTTTATGGAACAATTATAATTTAATAAATTATACTAATTTAATGTTTTTGAAGCTATATATATATATATATAGCTTATATATGTGAAGCAAGCAAAATATGAAGCATATATAAAAACTGTTTTTATAACATAACAGCTTTTTATTGTTATTTATTTTTACATTTAATGTAATTTATTCCTGTGAATTTTCAGGATCATTACTCCAGTTTTCAGTCACATGATCCTTCATAAATCATTCTAATATGCTGATTTGGTGCATAATTATTTATTGTGCTCCATTATTAATAATGGTTCTTTTTGGACTAATATATTATTATTATTATTATTATTATTATTATTATTATAGGCTAATAATACCATTAATTGCATTTTCATTTTAATCTCTACACCAGCAACACCTGCTACTGAAATATGCCGTGGTTTAAATGGTGAGTAGTTAGTTACAGAACTTTGGAGGACTCTAGAGTGCAGTGTGGATGTGGCTGCAGCCTCAGCCAATGAAATAATAGAGAAGGAAACAATGCGAGAATGCAGGCGTGAGACGTCACACGCTATTTTTGGAGAACTCCGCCCACATTTCTATTTTCGTCCGCCTCAGGGGCGGGGCTTACCGAGATACTTGTAATAACTCACTTTCACCCTCTCGTACCACTGCCGAACATCGCGGCTGCTCTTTTTAATGGATGTCAGACTACTAACTAAGGATTAAGCTGTAACAGGGGAAGCATTTGGACATTAAAACAAGGCGTAAAGGCTTCTGCAAAAAGAAGAAGGAGTTTCAAACAAGGGAATAACGACCTGTTGCATGATTTTATCTTTCACATAAGGTACAGGCTGTCTTTCATATTATAAACGATGTCCTGTTTTGCTTTAGTCTTTATAAGGAAGTCAGTTTGCTTGGCATTTCCAGTATGCCTTATGAAAGCTTTGCATGATTTTACTCGCTTATTTTGAGAGTGATGTGTCAGTCTGTTTTGTGTATTTTTGAGTGTTGACATTAATGAATTATTAAGAGATTTTTGTTGTCAAGAATGGCTTTCATAACCTCCAGGTCTAAATATAATCATTAGTCCTGTCTAAATTATGTGCATTGCGTTGGTGAAATTGATGCATGTAAGGAATAAGTTTAGAAACAAAGTGGAAATGAAACCCCAACAGACTTGCAAAGAAACAAATAAAGTCGACTGTCTGAAATAGCTCGTGAGAAACTTTGCAGTCTTGAAATGCATCTTTAACTTAAAAACTTTCAATTTGCGTGCAGTTTCTCTCAAAACCATATGCCTTGCTTAACTAAACCGCGTTTTAGTCGTTTAAACGAGGAATTGATGGCCAAAACTGTGTAGGTAAGCGGTGCACTCACTGTTTGAGACACATCTTTACACTACTAATGTCTCAATATGCCCTTGGTAGATAAAACTTAATAGAACCTTGGTAATCAAAATCTTTCATTTTGTTTTAAAAACAATTCATTTATTTCGGGGTTTTTTTTTTTCGCTCAGTGGTGGCTACTAAATCACCACAGTTTTTTGTTGTGTAGTAACTACGGTACTTCTCTATTGTATTGCATTTTGACTGAAACTATGCTTCCCTTGGTAAAAGTTTGTATTGGTTTGAGCGGCAGAAAATGAAAGATCTCACAAACATCTCCACTTCTTCTCATTCCGCAGATGGAAGTTGTGCAGCAGGACTGATCGTCGAGTCGGATCAAAGGGACACTCACTACTGGGGAGTGGCAGGTATGTTACCTTCATTTTAGGGGAGTTTAAACTGTAGGAACCTTCTTGAGAAGACTGTGACATTCGTGTGTTGAGCGAATAAATAAGCCATACTAACCGAATCTATTTCCTTCATGGACATTCATAAAGTTATATAGGTGATTCAGTCACAGTGGACGCCAGAAATATTAAGCAAGACTTAAAATGTTTGAATGTCTTTGCATTAAAAAACAAAATGGCAAAGCAAGGCACCTGCAAGGAAATGCTGCAGGTTTTCTCAGAACAAACTTTTTTTTTTTTTTTTGTAATTCTAACAAGGTGATTTCTGGTGTTTGCATGACATCAATGCTCCTCAGAGTTCACGCAGGTGTTCTAGCCAAGCAACCGCAGGTGGAGAGAATCACAGAATGACAGCGCCCGAAATTGCATACTCTGAGTAGGTACTTGAATAAGTACTTACTTTGGGACTGCTAAAAAAAAGTATGTTCTACACTATATAGTATGAATAGGGGTAGTATGAATGTACTACCTTCGCCAAGTTGTCATTATCTTATGACCTACCAGTGGCAGTTGTGTAGCATCACTGCCATTCATAAATTCTCTCCCGTGGCCTCATGGGATAGTAAAGAGTCCATCGTATGCACGCTTCAGAATCTTGCCAAGTAGTAGGTCATACTTTTTGCCTACTCTTTTATGAATGCTGTGAATTCGGACATGCTACTCTTGCCACATACTGTACTGTTTTTTGTTTACTAAATAGTGGGGAAGTATGCGATTTTGGATGCAGCCATTAACTTTCAGTATGTTTCGCATCTTATATCCACAAAGTGTGCAAATTCCTACCATTTTCATCAGTCGTGTACTTTTTGAAGTCACTGTATATACACTACAGTTCAAAAGTTTGGGGTCGGTAAGATTTTTTTACAAAGAAATTGATACTTTTTGACAGTAAAAGATTTATATTTCAAACAAATGCTGTGTTCTTTTGAACTTTGTATAAATCAAAGAATCATGTAAAAAAAAAAATGTTACTGTTTCCACACAAATATTAAGCATCAGAACATTGATAATAATCAGAAATGTTCAAAAAAGACTTGAGACTTTTGAATGGTAGTGTATAGGCTACTTAATACTTTTCATAATCTTACTGATTATAAACATAATGTTAAACTTGATATTCAAAATCACTATTAGCCTATTATTTTAACTCATATATCATTGGGTTTATGGGACCCCATAAAGACAGTGAAGTAAATCTCAACAGAACACGAGAATGAATTATTAATTAATGCAAATGACTGAGACATTTAACCCAACATTGATATTTGCAGCTAATAAATAATTAAATATATTGATTACGTTCACTGAACAGATTTATCATTATGTCGTATTGCTTAATCCACTGGCACAATTTTTACAATCACTATTTTACATCTATTACTAGTTGTGACTCAGCGGATGGCAGTGTAAACAAACATAAATGCCGTATGTACTTGACATTGCTTGGCATTAGATATTGCTTGAAGAGTCCTGTAGCTTGCGCTCGGCTCGAGTTGCGTGCGCCACAGCGGGCCGAGCGTTTGCGGGAAAAACAACACGATGAGGTCATGGCCAGCGGCCCGGAGATAAAGTTTCAGCCATGCCTGTGAGAGGGATCCGACACCGCTCCTGCTCTTTTGTTCAGCTGTAACCGGGCCCCACGGGCCACTCGTGAAGCCCGCTGAACGTTCTGTTGTAGAAGTGCCGGGCTTTTGTCTTTCTCTCCAATTATGTCGTCCGTGAGACCTGATACAGTTTCGTCATAGTTTACATTACAGATGATATTGGGCAATGCATTGGAGCTAGTGGGCCTAATCATATTGCATTCAGTAACTAAACCACAATTTGTGTAAACTACCTCAGAGTGAATTCCTTTAGAGCGTTTTGAAGACATCAGTGGTTTTGACATGTGCATACAACTCTCCCTGAAATGCTCTCGCAGACAACTAATAATCATAATGTAATGTATACACATAAAACACTAAACAAGTGTCATATGTGTTGGTTATTTAAGTTTATTGAATTTTAACTGCTGATTTTCAGGACCCAAAATTGGAACTGTTTAATATGACTAAATCAACCTAACTATGTTAGGTCATACCAATAAAAATCATTGTCAGGTGTAGTTATCTATTTAAGGTAACTTTTTTTTACAGTGTAAAAAAAAAAAGAAGCTTTTTTTTGGCCAGTTCATTGAAATTGATTTACCTGTGGGGCAACATAAATGTTCAGGGTTTTGTGTTATCTTACAGAAATGATGGGAAGATGTTCATTGTGAGGTATTTTTTTGCATCCCTCCCCCGTGAGAGGCAGAGGGACAGGAGAGTCAAGCTGACAATAGCGAGATTGTTTTTCAGGGAGCTGCAGTAAAGATCACATTTCCTGTTACTGGCTGAAAGCGGGGTCAGCTGACACCAGCCTCCTTCACCACTGCGGCTGTCATCACCGCTCAGACGAGGGAAAAAAAAGACACTAACAGCTTTAAGGCACAAGTTAACTCTTAACATGTACAAATATCACTCGCACAACCAGGGTCCTAGACAAAAGCTGTGTCAGAACCCATCTGTTGATAGTGGAGCGATGTGACGCATCGATGTGAGGAAGGTTCCGTTTGCTTTCGTACCTGTAAATCTGAGCCCTTTGTGATTCATCCAGGATGTGACAGTGCTGGCTTCTGAAACATCTTTGATTTTGAGTGTGAATTTTCAGTTCTTCTAAGTGAGGTAGCTCTTACCGTGTACGATCTACTCACCAACATCAAAGATTTGAAGTTTTTTATAGTGTTACCCAATTGCTGCTGTTAGTTTCTGCTTAATTCCATTTGTAGATAAGTGGATATTTTAGACTAGTCAGTGAGCCAATGCTTTGAGTGCTGATTAGTCATGGATTACATGATTGCATTGTGCTTGTTCTATATGACTACAGCTAGAAAATATATCAGTTTTTTTTGGTTAGTAAATTGCTGCACAAACTAGTTAACTTATTGATTAGTTTCATGTTTTGAGCCAGTGTTGACTAATTGGAGACCATGTGACGTAAATGTGTTTGTTCTATATTAGGAGGAGAATTGAGTTTCCTGGTTTGTACACTCTAAAAAATAATGTGTTGGATCAACAGAAAAACATAACAGGAAAATAACATGATTTTTTTTTTTTGAGTTATGACAACTTTTAATGAAATTACGTTCAAACAACAAACTTAATAATTTGTAGCATGAACACAAATTTTTAAGTTGGTTACTCAAAAAATTAAGTTGCTTCCAAGAGCAGAAATGCATTCCAATTATGTTGTAATGCACTGAACACACTTACATAGGTCGCTTACATGCAATTGGTCGCTTACATGATTGGATCAGTGCATTGCATGTGGCATTGTGGCAGTAATAAACCTCCATACTCTAAGGGCGATACAGTTACCTTCAACTGTCTGTAACTTAAAGCATTAGTTCACTTTAAAATGAAAAGTACCCCATGATTTACACACCCTCAAGCCATCCTAGGTGTATATGACTTTCAGACGAATATAATCAGAGTTATATTAATAACATATTAATATTAATATTAACTACTTGAGTTGTAGCTCTAGAACCAATTAATTTTATCTATTTTATTTAAAATACACAGCTATCATAGCACATGCTGGATGTAACTGATATTTAGCTTGTCACTGGCATTAACACAGTCATTGCTTATAGAGTCAATGTTTACCTTCATGTCGTTTACCCTTCAGCACATTGGTAACCACTAAACCTTCAACAGAAACTCTTTTAAATGTCAAACATAATTTTCCCTTCACTAAAAACAAATAAAATAACACTTAATATCAACATTTATTCTCCTTATCCAGTCCTATGCAAAGCATGCTGGGAACTAGAAATCCACTGCCCAATTCCCAAAGTTATCAAGACAATTTCATTAGGTTACTACAAATTATTTTTTTTAACAAATTAACAGTTCACGCAGAATTAATTTGAGTTTAAATTACACACAATGTTAATGTAATGTAATGGTCAACAAGAAAATATTTTTTGCAACTTGCAACTTTTTTGCAACTAAAGGTTTAATTAAATCAATTAATTCGAATTTTTAACTTTAAGTTGTGGTAACAGGTCCCCTGAATTATTTTTTAGAGTTCACTACCTGATTAGTTAATGCACTGTGAACTAACATGAACAAACAACGAACAACTGACAAACAATTCATTAACTAACATTAACAAAGATTAGTAAATACAGTAACAAATGTATTGCTCATTGTTAGTTCATATTAGTTAATACATTAACCAATGTTTAACTAATGAACCTTATTGTAAAGTGTTACCGATGTTTTAGACCTGTATTGACTATACATGATGTTTTGGGCCTGTGTTGACTAGCTGTAGTTCAACTTGACTCAGGTTGCATTTGTACTAAATGGCGGCAGCTGTTTTTGGTTAGTTAACTTTTGCACTGACTAGTTAACTAATTTATTAGTTCTAACACCATATGATGCTTTAGACTTGTATTGACTAGTCATGCACCACATGACTACTTTTGTTCTTGTTCTGTTTGGTTACAGATGAAAGAAAATATCTAATTTTCATTTGTAAATTGTTGCACTAGTTAACTAATCGATTAGTTCTGCAACTATTAGGTGTTTTGGGCATGTGTCGACTAGCTGTGGATCACTTGACTCCTGTTGCATTTGTTCTATATGACAGCGACTGAAAGAAATTTCAGTTTTTTGGTTAGCAAATAGTTGCACTGACTAGTTAACTAATTGATTTAGTTTCATGTTTTGAGCCAGCGTTGACTAGTTGGGGACCTAAATGTGTTTGTTCTAGATTGGAGGAGAATTGATTTTCCTTGGTTTGTATGGGTTTGAGCTGACTAGTTCACTACCTGATTAGTTCTACCACCATTTGATGTTTTAGACCTGTATTGACTAGTCATGCACTACATGATGTTTTGGGCCTGTGTTGACTAGCTGTAGTTCACATGACTCAGGTTGCATTTGTACTAAATGGCGGCAGCTGGAAGAAATTTCAGTTTTTGGTTAGTAAACTATTACACTGATTAGTTAACTAATTGATTAGTTCTAACACCATTTGATGGTTTAGACTTAATAATGAATTGCTTCTCCAACTAGTCAATTTAGTGGTTAATGTACCTCTAGTGCTTTGTCGACCAGTTGTAGATAACAAGTTGTGTTCTGTACTTGTGTTCTTGTTGACAGATAATATTTTTTGTTTCATTTGTAAATTGTTGCACTAGTTAACTAATCGATTAGCAACTATTAACTAGATGTAGATCACTTGACTCCTGTTAGTTGACACATGATTTGTTTTTGGTTAGCAAATAGTTGCACTGACTAGTTAACTAATCAGTTGTGTACCACTATTGGAGGTTTGAGCTTGTGTTGAGATCCATTGTACTAAATGGCGACAGCAGGAGGAAAAAAATAATAATTTCTTGCTTAGTAAAGGGTTGCTTCTCCAACTAGTCAAATTAGTGGTTAATGTACCGCTAGTGCTTTGTCCAGTTGTAGATAACAAGTCATGCACCACATGACTACTTCTGTTCTTGTTCTATATGGTGGCAGATGAAAGAAAATATTTTTTGTTTCATTTGTAAATTGTTGCACTAGTTAACTAATCGATTAGTTCTGCAAGTATTAGGTGTTTTGGGCCTGTGGACTAGATGTAGATCACTTGACTCCTGTTGCATTTGTTCTATATGACAGTGACTGGAAGAAATTTCATTTGTTTTTGGTTAGCAAATAGTTGCACTGACTAGTTAACTAATCAGTTGTGTACCACTATTGGAGGTTTGAGCTTGTGTTGAGATCCATTGTACTAAATGGCGACTTAAGAATTTCTTGCTTAGTAAAGGGTTGCTTCTCCAACTAGTCAATTTAGTGGTTAATGTACCACTAGTGCTTTGTCGACCAGTTGTAGATAACAAGTCATGCACCACATGACTACTTCTGTTCTTGTTCTATATGGTGGCAGATGAAAGAAAATATTTTTTGTTTCATTTGTAAATTGTTGCACTAGTTAACTAATCGATTAGTTCTGCAACTATTAGGTGTTTTGGGCCTGTGGACTAGATGTAGATCACTTGACTCCTGTTGCATTTGTTCTATATGACAGTGACTGGAAGAAATTTCATTTGTTTTTGGTTAGCAAATAGTTGCACTGACTAGATAACTAATCAGTTGTGTACCACTATTGAAGGTTTGAGCTTATGTGGAGATCCATTGTACTATGTGGCGACAGCAGGAGGAAAAAAAAAATAATTTCTTGCTTAGTAAAGGGTTGTTTCTCCAACTAGTCAATTTAGTGGTTAATGTACCACTAGTGCTTTGTCGACCACTTGTAGATAACAAGAGAATCTGAAAATAAAAGTGAAACTGAGACACAGAATGGCGCACGTTCTCCAGCTGGCCGTCAGACCACTTAAGCTGCACACTGTGTCATTTACATTAGGTCGATAACCTTTCTGGACCACTTAGTAAAAATCAGTCATCATACATAACTTATTGTATATAAGTTAGTATATACAATATAAACCGTGTTGGCTTAGGCCAGCGTTCTGGAGTCGCTGGGAATGAACTAATCCTGTTTTCCCAGAGCAGCCCACACCGGCCTGCTGTTTTTAGAAGCAAGTTCAACCAAGGTCCGTGAGGATCAGAACGTTGTGTTTGACCCCCTGAATGTTTGGAGACAAGGAAGTGTTCAGACACAAAGGTGCTCATTTGTTGGAGCACACAGCACAGAAAGAGCTCAGTGAGCCAGTGTGAGTCGGTTTGTGTGTGTGTGTGTATTTGAGGTTACAGGGAATGTTAATGTCCTCCTTCATTGTTGGAGGCTCAGACAGAAGTTCGTGAGGCTGCATATGTATGAGATGTGTTCCTGGCGAATGCTTTCCCAGAATGGTTGTTAAATAAAAAGAATCCATGGAAAGGGAACGGATAGCTGAGGAAGGGCGAGAGGGAGTGAAGGGCTAAGAGGAAAGAGGGAAATCTGCGTGGAGAGGTGTCATTATGTGCATTTTTGTGTCCACTTGAGAGTTGTTGGAGTTCAAACACCGAATTACACTGTTGAGTGGCGCCATTTTGAGTGTGCAGTAAATTGTGGGTAGACGTAACCTCCTCCGTGCCTGTCTCTCTCAAAAATGATTTGCACCGTGACCATACCAAGAGCAGAAGTACAATTATTCCAATTATTCCAATTCCAATTATGTTGTAATGCACTGAACACACTTACGTAGGTCACTTGCGTGCAGTTACGCAAACATGAATGATCGGTCAGCACATAGAGTAGTGCAGGTATGACGTCACTTTGTAAGGCCAACCAGCAGTTAGTGTCACACTGGTTCCCTCGATTAAAAACCCAATAGGATTTTCCCATAGGCTTTTGGATTATCGCAAAAAATAAGCTCTGTGATCAACAAAATTTTATGATACTTACACGTTTTGTCCATCAAGATAATAATCACAGATGAACACAACTTTTATGAATTTTGAAGCCTAAATGCAGTCGCCAGAAGTAAAAAGCTAAAGGTAGGCTATAAGCGAACTACACCACGGTCGCTCGACTTCAACGTTTCGACTTCAAGATTCTGACAACTCTTTCGGATTTTAATCTAAAAATATTTTCCCAGAAAGTTTTAGTTAGAGTAGACTACTTTATAAGATCACAATTATGGGCATAATGAGGCTGTAAAAGCGGACTGGGCTTACCTGTTCGTCGTGATGATGTTTAATCTCCCTGACTGCCTGTGTAGTCCCATTTAGCCACTTGTTATCAACTGCCTTTTTCAAGACACAACAGCTTAAAAAAAATCACGAGTGGGATTCTACTATGTCGTAGAATAAAACGTGAAATCTTGTGTTCACCACAAACCTTATTTTAGCCATTTAAACAAAATCCCATTAGAAAAAAAAACTGACTTTGGGACGATGGAACCGGAAGTGTGACTTTGGGGAGATGGAACCAGTGTTTTGGCCTACAAAGGGATGTCATGCCTGTACCACTCTATTTTATGCGTCTTTTTGGCAGTAACAAACCTACATAGTCTAGGGGGGCGATACAGTTACCTTTAACTGTCTGTAACCTAATAGTACGTCCATGTGACATATTTCTGAGTGAAACAGAAAATTCAATGGGAAAAAAAATTCTGAAAAGTTGGCATGGTGATGTCAACTGAAGAGAAAAATCTTTTCAAAGGGGTCACGATTTTGATGAAAGATACAAAGACAAAACTATATTCATTTTGGAATAATGTGCAACAATTGAATCATTTATGGTAAGATCAGGTAAACTGTATTAAGTAAATAAATATGATTATTTTACGTTAACTTCAAGCAAGATGTGGCATTGCAGCGCCCCTTATGGCAACTCTTACTTGTGCTGCTGTATGAATTGTGTTTGGACCCATTTTGGGATGCAAGAAATGTGAAATCCAGCATAACTAGAATTGTTATTTAGGTAAGCAGCTATAAACATCGAACTTGCGTAGCCAGAAGCGTTTATTTCCACACATTTTTTCAGGCTATAGAGTTCTCTTCATTAGAGGGACATACCTTTCAAACCAACTCACACACACACACACACAGACGTGACCTCACCCCGAGGCAGTGCTCCTTTACTCCTGCCCTTTCTCCTCTATCATGCTATCTTTTCAACATCAGACACATTCCTCTCATTGCCCTGGTAAGACAGTTACTCTTACTGCTGATAAAATGCAGTAGCTAGCTGTAACACACACACACACACACACACACACTCCTGATGGTGTGTAGTCGCATCAGCTGACAGGCATGACTCCACAATCAGCTTATAGCTTTTCAGTCATGTTGAAACTCACTTTGGGTTAGAAGCCACATAGTGTAACAAGAAGTCAGCAGTTTTTAGAGAGAACTGAAAAATAATAAATATGTTTATGATTTTAAATGATCTTTGACTTTGAATGAGAGTTGTGTGACTGTGCAAGCTTTTATGGGCTAATATGTTTTCCCTGCTCACAGCGGTGCTATTTTAGTATTATTTATATACTCTAATAATAATAATAATAATAATAATATTATTATTATTATAAATGCATGCTTTTATTTTTATATTATCAGTTTCCATTTTAGTTTTAGTCATTTTGTTTTGTGCTTTTGACATTATTTAAATATTTCTATTTAGCCTTAATTTATTTTAGTTTCAGTAGAATGAATTTGAATAGATTTAGTTTTAGTTAAAGAATAATCTAGATGATAATATGAACAGATTGAGAACAGAATTGAGAAACGTTGTTTCTCATAGACAGCAATGAGATCAAAAGTCACCTGTTTCCCAGATGTTTCTATACTGAGAAAGACACCAGTAATTTCACACATACCTCTGTTAGAGTTTCAGAAGAGGCCAAATTATTTGATCTAAATAAACAATATACATTTTATAGGTCTGTATGTCAACAATTGTCTCATTTTTGTCTACTTAAGGAATGTCTGAGAAAATCTGTGACAAATTTGATACTTAAAAAAACCTTTTTTTTTTTTCCAAATAATCAATTGTCTGAACCTTAAAATTGCTCCTCCAGTCAAAACCTTCTAACCACAAACCCTTACACGTTCACCAGCCTTTAATATTAACGTTAACACTGTTTTGTTGTTTCACATTTGTTTTGAGTTGAGTTAACCTGAGTTAAATTATGTGTGGACTGGCCGTTATCCCAGAATAACACACTGGCGTTGTTAAAATTCTGGGATTGAGTGGAAACCTGCACCCCAAAACTGAAAGGGAATCACAAACTTCGGCACTGAGCAGGAGATTTAATAATCCATCCACTCTTCCTCCCGTACAAGCACATGCTTCCCTCGTCTTCTTGTTGACAGGAATACACATGCCTTGTGTATCTGCAGATGCTCGAGTATTTGCGACCAGCTATAAATATAAGAATAGCATACACACACACACGTGTGTACTCAAAGACGCGCACTGGCTGGACGAGCGTTCTGAGCAGCTGCCGCGGAAGCAGCGGGTCTGAATAGCTCAGACAGCTGTGGACTCTGCAGGAACACTCAGGACGAAAACACACCAAATGAATCTCTATATTAGAGATTCTGAGGTATAGTTGGTACATAAACATAATCCATTATGCCTCCTGAGCTACGAAAGAGCAAAAAAAGTTTTCTCTAGCATCAAATGCTGTACATTCAGTTGACCATGTAATACTACATTCAATGACTTATAGA
The DNA here is from genome assembly GCF_018812025.1 of Megalobrama amblycephala. Taxonomy (NCBI): domain Eukaryota; kingdom Metazoa; phylum Chordata; class Actinopteri; order Cypriniformes; family Xenocyprididae; genus Megalobrama; species Megalobrama amblycephala. Next base: position 976,169 of record NW_025953339.1, on the reverse strand, counting down.
GTCATTGACTAAGGAAGAGATATGTGAGTCGTGTCTGTATATAGGCAGTATTTTAAATACTATGACAATTCAGAGAAAAAATACATCCAAGATGGCAGACAAAGCAAAAGAAATGCCGATTATAATTACCCATGTGAAAAAGAAGTAAACTTTAGCAAACTTTTAAAAAGAGAACTTATTATGGAAATAATCTACTTGAAAAGAATACACTTCAGTTTGAACTGAATGTAGTTTTTGGACACTTAATTGCATGTTATTTGCAATTGAATGAAAGTGTATTATAGCTTACGTTTATAATAAATGCTGTTACTTGATTTTTGACCCATTTTAGTAGGACTTAGGTATGTCTTCTTTATATGTAATTTCATATTTCTATTGTCGCTGAGATATGGTTAAAGTGTATTGCTGAATGTACTGAGAAGCATTTATGCTAAACTAAAATATACTTTAATGTCATTTCTATTAAAACTTGAATGTCATGTATTTAAATACGTTTGTAATTACACATTTATAATGATTTTGCAATTTAGTTCATGTAATATATATTTACTCTAAATATAATACACTGCAATTAAAATTATAATTAATTACTTCACGTGCTTTAGTGTGTTAGTCAACACATAAATACAAAAGATTAATAGAACATAAAGATTTAAAATGTACTTAAAATAAAACCTTTAATTTTATAAAGTGCACTTTTTAGAAGTGTTACGAAACATACAGTAGTCATGAAACTGTGCTTTTTTTAAGTGTACAATTTTTAAAATATATTTTTTTAAGATTCACAAGCGCACATTCAATACAATACGGTTATGTTTGTCCATATTTGATCCAAACAAGGGTTGAAACAACCCAGCAATTTTTTTTTTTGCCCAATATTTATGTGTGGTTTGTGTTGTGTTTTATTGCTTATCAGAATGTCGAGTTGTTATTTTAGTAACTTGCTAATGTTCTATCAGTCCCTGATTTTAAAAGAGAGCCTATGTGTGTGTGTGTGTGTGTGTGTGAAAAAAAATAAAGATACATATATAATTATATATAGACAGAGAGAGAGAATGAATTGTAAAGGATTGAATCATGCCACATAAGATTTGAGCAGGAGGAATGGGAAATATCAGGACAGGAGTGATAGATAGCAAGATAAAGAAAGGGAAGACAGATGGTGAGATTAGAAGCGAGTGAAGAACTCAGCGAGAGGGTGTATGTGAATGCGGTCAAATGTATCTAAAATTGGAGATCCTGTCTTGCACAAGGTCGATTTAGCAACAGTAAAATAGAGAGCAAGAACGGGAGGCCTATTTAAATGTGTCAACTTATCTCACAGCCACTTTGAGAAGTTTATTTACTTTACCTTCAAAATGTAGTGCAAGGAATGAGAAAAACTGAAGATTAGGCTTCTGTTGAATTAATAGAATGCTAAAACTGCGCACGTATACGCACGTATACATTATCAAAGTAGATATGGCAAAAGTCTAAGACCACAATGAAAATCTAGCATTTAACATCAAATTTTTCATATAAAATGCAAAACAGAAGCATTTTGACTAGTGGTCTCAGACTTTTGGACCCCATGTTATCAGAGGTTTGGAAGCTCGGCAGTAAAAACAGAAAAAAGACCTTCATGGGTTTCATGCTTAACTAGTTTTTCCATCTCTACTGCCTGATTAGGGTCTAAACCCTCATGGCTAATCAGACGCTAGGCTAAGTTAGCCATTATGCGACTATGAACTCTTCTCACCATGGGGCTTTTGCGACATATCGGAGGCCTTGTTTTCTGAATGGCCACATGAGATGGACAGAAATAGCCCTTCCATTCGTCTTGTTTTGCTTTGTTGAAAAGCCTAAAGAGCCCAGTTATAAACTTAGCTTCTTTGCTTGATGTGAAGCACTGAATGTTCAGTTATAGCACCTAGTTATAGTTAGCTTGCTAAAACAGTTTTGTTTTACAATGCTTGCCTATTCTCTGAACAAACAGATCCACTTGGAGGAAATGCAAGAAATACATTTGAAATGCGTTTTGAGTCAACAACAGAGTAAGCTGTTATTTTGAAGGTTGAAGAAAACCTATGCTAGCATGTAGCTTTGTGTGCATTTCGGCCTTGAAACATGAACTGTTTTCTTCTACCTCAATAGAAACTGGCAGTAACAAAAATAGCCACATACAAGAAGTCACGAACAGGAAACGAAGACAGCAAACAGGAAGAGTCTCGCTCACTTTTTTTGTCTCCCTTCTGTTGTACGTTTTGCACTCGTAACCAACACCTCACTGGCTCTCATTGTTGCACTTTTACACGGCTTCCATGTACACAAAAGGTCTCTATGGTAACTAAAGGCTCTAAGTCTCTTTTTTTTGTGTTTATGGGATGTCCCCGAGCACCCTTGGCTTCGAAACCGACACGATGTTAAACGTGTGAGAAGAAAAGAGCCAGAATGAAAGAGAAAGACACGTACGGGGGTAATATGTGAAAGAGGATGTTGTTGCTGACCAAATGCGACCACTGGGAGCAACAGTACTGACTAATTATAGTTCAGAGAAAGAAAGAGAACAAAAAAAGAGAGAGAAGTGTTGCTTAAGAGTGCAAAAACGGACTTCATCCTCTGGCTATTTATATAAAACTGCAGATTGTTTTTGAGGTAGCCATGGCTGGAGCTGTAATCACCAGTGTTTCCTCAGTCGAACAGGAAACCAAACAATCCAGGCCCTATCGCCAGTGTGCCCAGGGGAGTCAGTGTGTGTGTGTGTGTGGCTAATTAAAATGGCTGAGGTCTCCTCTGTTGTTGATTAAACCTCCCCTTGTTCTGTGTGTTGGCCTCCTGGGCCTCCGACACTTATTTGCAGCACTTGCTGTGTGGGTAGTTATTAGACGGGCAGACAGAAATCTCAAAAAAGAGAGATGCAGTCACCAGATGAACTACCAGACTCCTGAATGCACTCTTCAAAACAGCAGTTCTCTGTTGTCATCGATGGTTCTGTGAAGAAATGTTAACATCAATGGAACCTTTCTATTTACCAAAAGGTTCTTTATAGTGGGAAAAGGTTATTAAAGGATTCGTTCAATTCAGTATTAAAATTTCCAGATAATTTACTCATTCCCATGTCATCCAAGATGTTCATATCTTTCTTTCTTCAGTCGAAAAGAAATTAAGGTTTTTGAGGAAAACATCCCAGGATTTTTCTCCAAATATTGAGAACTTCAACAGTTACAGTAAAAGTTTCAGTGGGCTCTACACTAGGGATTCACTGTGTGATGCATCTATTTAAAAAAGTGTGCATTGGATACAAGTTGGCATTTGTATCGCGATGCATCGGTTCTAACATAATTGCATTGGTAAAAAACGATTTATTAATATATAATTATTAGTAGATGTGACCAATAATTTGTGACAATTATTTTTAAATATAGATTGATTTCTCATCTCTAAACTGTTTTCCAAGCGCGTTCTCTCATCACCACTGCTGCTACGTGAATATGACAATCACAACACTACGGAGACCGAGGCGTGTCAATAGATTATAGATTAACATGGTACTACAAAGGCCTGTTTGTGAAAGGGACATGCGTTAGAAATCAGAAGGCATTAAGTTAATTTATGATTTGCTGTCTGTCTGAACCAAAGAAATAAAAGTGAACTATCTGTACCCATATTCAGAGCCCTATGCAGAAAACGGACAGAATCGTGGAATCCGTTCATAAAAACGGAGTTTAATGTATGACGCGGAATGTCACGGAATTTGTCAAATATTGGATGAATAAATCAAAAGTAGGTGGGTACACTTAAATCAAATCGCTATATGGACCAGTGTCGTGCGAATATGTTTACACATACTGAAGCATGCGTGACGCTCGCGGTATTTTTTCCAACGTTTGCCATCTTACTATATGACGACAAGAACCACAAAATCTTCATCTCCAGAGCTGCTCTGACAGTCACTTCGTGAGCATTTTACCATTTAATTTGAGAAAAAACTATTGTTCATATCTTATACACACAGAAACTTCAAGATCACAGCAACCTGTCAAAATAAAAGTTTGGTTTAACAGAAATATAGTCATATTACTATTGTAGTACTGTGTACTATGTAGTCTACTATTTTATTACTATTGTACGGTATAATGTATTTCTTAATGACAATGTAATACTACTACTAGTAGGCTACAATAATTATTAAGACTTTAGTTTTGAAGTAATAATCACACAATTTTACAATAGCAATAAACTTTGTTTGCAAATAAAATGAAAGGGTTTATTTAAATTTAATTTGATTCAAAGTTTTATGCCTTCATTTGATTACTAGAAAAATTAAAATACACAGCATAGAATTTCTGGAGAAAAAAACAAATCATAGGGCCCTATTATTGTAAACAAATTAATAAAGTTGCTTTTTATTAATTCAGTTAATGATTTTGTTTAAACCATTAAAATGGAATCCGGAAAAATTAAAACAGAAAACTTTTGAATTTGGTAAAAAATAAAAATAAAACAGAGTATTTCAAGTATTTCATAGAGCCCTACATATTGAATTGAATAGCATCATATTTTTTTCCATTGCATCATATCATATTGTGCTGATTCAAAATCGGATCGCATCGCATCGGTAGCTGCTTCATATGTATGTATATGTCACGATATGTCATATGTATATACTTTATATATATATATATATATATATATATATATATATATATACATATACATATATATATATATATATATATATATATATATATACATATATATATATATATATATATATATACATATATATACATATATATATATACATATATATATATATATATATATATATATATATATATATACATATATATATATACATATATATATATATATATATATATATATATATATATATATATATATATGTACAGCATATCATTTTTGTCTCTATAAACTTGTTCCAAAGCACAATATCTTCCTACAGACAGCAATTTAGTCACATACATAACATGAATTTTCCATTATGCTGCCTTCCGATTGTCTGGCTATCACCAGACCACATTGGTCTGGGGAGTCTCTAAGTATTTTCTGCTGCACAAGAGGCGTGATCAACAAGCATTATTCACGCAATTGGATAGTCCTTCAACCAATCAGATCAACGATCCGGGTGACGTACTTTGCAGAGCGACGCGAAAACTCCAGACAGGTTTAGTTTGTATTGGTTTGTAGCATTGATCAGCGGTTTGCAGAAGCAGCAATGGCATCAAGCGATTTTTGCAGGTTGTGCAAAAAAAAAACCATGAAAGTGAGTGGTATTTACACCCACTCGAGTGATTTGTTTGCTAAACTAAAGAAGTCATTCAGCATAGTCAAGAGGTTAAAAGGAATTGACCCTTCGCAAAGCCCCGCCCCTCTTAGTTACTGTTGCTTTGTCCGACAAGCCATGGCGCTGTCACGCCACATGCAGTGAAAAATATATTGCAGAGCAAAGAGGACACTGACAACATGTCGACAGACAAGACAGAGCAGGTTACTTATGATATTAAACAAAGTCCCAGCTTTCACACTGTGTAGTTTTTTAAGAAATTCAAACAATAAAAACCGTTTTGTGGCTCTTTAATGTGTCGTGACTTGTTGTAGCGCCTCAGCTCAAGAGGCTCGTGAACCGATCATCTCTTCCTACTAGTCCATCTATATCAAATAAACATGAATGAACACGAGAATGAATGTTGTTTCAAACACGGAAAGACGTCAATATACACAATTTTTTTAAGTTTAACTCCACCGAGGTTAATCTTCAAACTCCTGACTGCTTTGTTGGACAAATTCTGATTGGTTAGATCACTTGTCAATCAAAGGTCGTGCGAGAGACGGTTAGACGTCATTGTGTTATACGGTATACAGTATTACCCGACAATAGCGAGCAAGGTGGATAAGCCAGTCTGTGATTGGTTCCCTCAAAAGTGTAACAGAAGCAGTAAAAATGAATGTACGGGTTTCCAGACTGAGTTGCCGGGCGAAATCAAATCGCCGGCAGATCAGGCTGGGTTTACCCAGTCTAGCCTTCCGATATATCTTGTTGTAAACACAATCTTTTTTTAAAGCTGAAGTCCGTCATTTTTGGCCCTCTAGCGGTTAATAAACAGAACTGCATGCGTCTTGCGTAAGAACATTGTAGCCGGAGCTACTTCTCTCCGTGTATGTCTATGGCGAGTCACGCAGTTACTGTGATACTCTGCAGCAGTTCCTACCAGACCGGTCTAAAATAATCCGAATATAAACACTTATTATAAGTGTACCATAATGATTCGGGGTAAGACAAATACAGGGTTTGGAAAATGGATTCATGTATAATTTTGGATTGGATGAATGGATTCATTCTCCTTGTATAATTTTTGTAAATTTTGAACAAAAAAAGTTACGGACAGCAGCTTTAAGTTATATTATATTTTAAAAGTTATATTTTTTTTTTATATCGCAGAGCTAAAAATATACATTTTTTTTTAAAATTACTGATCGTTTCACTAGATAAGACCCTTATTCCTCATCTGGGATCATGTAGAGCCCTTTGAAGCTGCACTGAAACTGCAATTTGTACCTTCAACCCGTTAGTAACTGTTGAAGTCCACTATATGGAGAAAAATCCTGGGATGTTTTCCTCAAAAACCTTAATTTCTTTTCGACTGAAGAAAGAAAGACATGAACATCTTGAATGACATGGGGGTAAGTAAATTATCTGGAAATTTGATTTCTGAAGTGAACTAATCTTTTAAGGGTGTGTTCACACTTGTAGTTCGGATTCTCTTGGTTCTTTTGGTATGGATCAAAAAAGGAAATGATGTACTTAGTCCTGGAACCTTTATTTTTAAGAGTGTAAGATAAACAAATGCTTTTTTTTTTTTTAAAGAATGTGTGCTCTACATTCCATGCATTGCTTCTTTACAGTCATGTCATTTTTCAAGTGTTTTTTTTTTTTTTTTTTTTTTTTTTATAAATTGTTTTTCTTACAACAATGAACCTACCTTATCTTTCATCACTGTTGGTGTATCTGGTACCAGAGTCTTTTCACAGCCGCCCTAAAGTGCATGCATGAGGCATCTTAAACATCCAGTGATGACTGTCTGTCCCTCCTCCACTTGATTAGCATCTTTTTTATTCACTGCATGATGACCAGACCATGCAAAATTTTTGTTACTAGTATCCTTTGGAATTTTCAAAACCCTGTCTGGACACTTTACACCTGTTCATTTTGTATGTATTTTTAACAGATTCATGTTAGTTTTTGTATTATTTTTTGTCTCTATTAGCCCTGTAACTCCGAAACACAGTATCTTCCTACAGACAGCAATTTAGTCACATATGTGACATGCATTTTCCATTATGTTGCCTTCTGATATACCGTGTTGTGAAGAAAATCTTTTTTAAGTTATATTATATTTTAAAATATATATTTTTGGGCTTTTTATGGAAGCTTGTTTCCACCACAGAATAGCAAAACAAAAACAAAAGGTAACTGCCACTTTTTATCTCACAATTCTGACTGTCTTTCTCAAAATCGTGAGTTTACATCTTGCAATTCTGACTTTTTTCGGAGAATTGCAAGATATAAACTTGTGAGTTATAAAGTCAGAATTGCGAGTTATAAAGTCCAATTCTAAGAAAAAAAAAGTCAGCTTACAATTCTGACTTTATATCTCAGAATTGCGACTTTATTCCTCATAATTGCAAGTTTATATTAACAATTCTGAGGAAAAAAAAGTAAAAATTGTGAAGATAAAAAATCTCAATTACCTGTTTTTATTTTTTATTCAGTGACGGAAACAAGCTTCCATACATATTTGCCTTCATTTGACAGGAAAGTACAGTACAGACAGGAAGTGAAGAGAGAATGCAGTGTTCAACAAACTAAGGTGAAGGTGAAATGTTAATTATAAACATTTTAAAAGAAGTGTACCTCAATATTTCATGCAATACGTTGAAGTGTCAGCAAAAACAATACAAATCTATTTTTATCTAATATTTGTGCTTTATATTTTTGATTTATTAAAATATCACATTGCTAGCTTAGCAACATGCTAGTGCCAAGTTCTAGTGGAATCAGTGGTAAGTTGTGTCTCAGTGAGAGTATCTCTGTTTTGTGCAATGCAGAGTGTTACAGATCAGTCAATAAGCAGTAAATGTGGTTAAGGTCAATAAATCAAAATTCACTCAGAACGCATTTTTGCATTTTTAAGTCCCAATGAAATCAAAATTTAAATTTTTTGGATTTTAGTATGAATATGTTAGCCTTACTGTTATCTATAAGCTAGCGTACTCCAAAACAATGACAAAATTCGCATTTAGAAGATATAAGCATTCAAAACTTAGTCTCTCACTTCCTGGATCAATAATTTTGATGACATCAACGCTGCTTTTCAGCTTCTCATCAGATTTTCTGCCCAATCAAATGCTCTCTAGAATCTAAAGCATCCCACCCCCTACATTATAAATAGGCCCTGAAGCTGGTCTATGGTCACTTGTTCACACATTCTCTACATGAATTAGAGAGAATGAAGTCTGGTTTCCCGTTAGTGTCATGCGATTTAACTATTTTAAAAAAGGGGAGGAGCTGTTCGATATGCCCCGCCCTGTCTTCCTGTTTCAGTGGAAATTACGTCAACACATTGAATAATGCTGCACATTTCAAGGCACTTCAGTGCGCCTTTAAAATGTGAGTTGTGGGCAGTGGAATGGAAAAAAAAATGCAAGGTCTCGAGATGTGCTTTTTAAAAGTGAAAATATTTTATTTTAGAACACCGCATCATGGTCAAGATGCTGCAAAAGACTCGAGACAAGATTGTAATGATCAAAAACATCCGTTCCACACTGCAAGTGAGTGACGTGACAAAACTAGAACGCTAGAGCTATTGTGTTTGCGTTTCCTTGATTATAACGCTAGCATTATAATTTTGACCACACATTGTCAGCATACATGAGACCTAATGTTTTTATTGTTGTTTCTAAAGACCTGTCTGGACTTTAAGCATGAGTGATTCAGTAAACATTAATGATTCGCACTGGTCAATTGTTCACTGTTGATTGTTATTGTCATGGCTGAGCGAAACAGCAGAGAAGCAGATATTTGTGTTTTGAAGCTCGTGTTGCTGTTGAATGTTTAAGTGGGGGTGCTCAGGGGTCATTCGGACAGAGAACATGAGCAGTTTTGGAAACTTGGGTCGGGACAGTGTGGGAATATTATACTCAAGATGCATTATACATCAGCCTATGTTCCACACTAACACACCTGACACACACACACACACACGGCAACTTTTTCATGCTAAGATATTTACTATAGCCTACCCATAAACCTAACCTCACACAAACCTGTTGACATTACTAGATTTGAAGCAAAATACTGAGGAACAAATGTCCTCACATGTTGTTTTTTTTGTCTCAGACATTTAAACATACAATTGTAGTGCTAAAAATACATATTTACACCTTAAGGGTACTTCAGAAAACAGGTTTATGAACATACCAAAGTATTTACATAGTAATGAACCCTCACCTTAAACATGCAGAATATGTTGCATGTGTACATTACATATTGTGTGTGCGTACAAACTCTGCCTCTTCTGAGCTGTGTCAGAACCATTGTGCCAACACGACTATCATGTTACTTCGAGTGTCTCGTCCTGTGTTTCTCTGTAAGTCTTACTTGTTCTGTATTTCCAGTCAATAGTTCTATGGTTACACCAGCAGTGAAGTGACTGGCGCTAATGAATCTTAGGCCTGCAACATACTCAGTGCAAGTACATGAATGCAAAGGTCAGTTGTTGTACCGAAGTGTACAAAGTTAACACAATTCATATCGTGGTGCATTTTCATTCTCAGTCTTGCCACAAGGAGCGCTATATCAGAATAGATATATTCAGATATATTCAGTCATGAACTATACCACTTAAAGCAAAGTGGTTGTCCAATCATTATGTTTGTTCTCTCTATGTAACCTATTTATTCCTGACTTTGAATCGGATCAGTTCCATTACAGCACGCAATTTTCGCTTGCCCTCCTCCTTCCCCAGCACCACCTGCCTATTTACAGCTAGTTCCCTAAATAATAGCCGGGCTCATATCGTATTTTCTGAAACCTCAAGGATGTTTTGTTCGAAATGATTAGGAAATCATTGAGAATGCAATACAATCACACATTACAATTTTAGAGTTGCCCATGTGGCGCTATTCAGTTGTTAAGTCTGACGTCACGCGGCAGCGCTTCCGGGTCCTAACGCTCTATTTCCTACCACAAGAAAACAACAAAAGGTGCTAATATACACACACGATGTGGTGTAATACTACAAAAAAATTATAATCATAACCTTTATCTCCATACCAAAATTCTAGATGGCCAGACAATGATTCGTCTTTTATAAAAAGTTAAAATATTAATGTCTGTGACGCTGTGAGCACGGAGACTGTTGTGTAAAATGTTCAACTTTTTAAAATGTTTGATGTTTAATATGAACAAATAGCGCTCATAAACGGCCGTCGATGGCATTCTCAAGTGAAACAAGTCGAGGCTTGGACCCGGAAATGGCGTTCCTTATGTCACGACTTAACAAGCGGATAGTGAACATTAGCTTAAAGTATTTACTTTTAAAGTCAGTTTTCTCTTTCAAATTGACTACTGTCAGGACAGAGCTAAAGTATGGTAAATTATACAGTAGCAGACACTGTTTAATAACACAAACATTTAGAAGGTAACTCTGTTGCCCCCTTGAGTTCGGAGGCTAGTTTCTGCCACAGTAACACAAGGACATACATTATGTACAGTGGGACCACACACACTTGCAATGCATACTTGTGTGGCCTAAATCTTATACTTATGTGCTCTGAGGTTTGATCTTGAATGATAATTTATTTTAAGGTGAGGTCTTATGAAAATCTGAATTCCCAACACACATTTCCATAACAGTCTAAACATTTTAAATGCATCTTACTCTGTGTTACTATAAACAGACTGCCGATCCTGCCTTAAGCAAATCAGTTTCATGGATAGCATCCAGTTGCCAAACGTGTGCGTGTAAATGAAAGGATATCAAATGAACTTATTTGTGTATGTTTGTGCAAATCTAAAATGGCATCTCAATTCAGTAACCAGTGGTATAGTTCAACACAACAAATGAGCCACCCAGAGAAACAAAGACCCACTCTGCCAACTATTAAATAAACTTCACTACGCATAAACTAACACAAACCCTCATTTGACGTGAGGCATGCATTTGCCCTCTCGGACGGGAGCTTTCTGAGGTTCTTGCTCCATTGGCGGCTGACCGGAGGCCTCTTGAGTTACTTTCTCAGGAGTGTCAAGTTTTCAAATCAGCTCCCCACTCCCATACCCCCCCAGCTCTCTCTGAACCTCCAAACACATGCACACACACTGAGAAAGCTTTCATCTCAGGGATCTGAGGAGATATGGATGGCATAACAGAGGTCAGAGCTATGACATGAGAATAGACACTCAGTTTATTCAAGAAATATTCAGTGTTAAATACTCAAGTTGTCATCTGCAACCCATGGACAACTTAGATAATAATGTTGTTGCTTCTTTTGTAAAAAACTAAAGTGTGTACTACACTAACATTATCTAAGCATCATATCTAACAATAATACATTTTTGGTGTTGTTTCCAACTTGGTTTTACACTTTCTCGTTTTTCACTGATAAACAACTGCCAAGTGATTCATGTGCATGTAACTCCAGTTTTACTGAAGAGTGTAAAATGAGCCTCATATTTTATAAGCCTCTAGAACACTTTTACCCACTTGAGGAACAGGTCAACATGATTGTTTGAGGTTATTTAGTAAATTAAAAAATTATTGTAAAAAAAAATTATTTAAAATTAATGTTTTAAAAAGGTTTTCAACAGTGTTGTAGCTGTAATCTAAAACGATGGTTAAAAATCGTTTTCAATACTTGAAATGAAATAAAACATTACATGAAAAACTTGAAAAACACAAATACATTTAAAAAATGTAAATGGAAAATTAGTAAAGGCAAAAAATTAGTAATGCTGCCTTCACAACTAATCTTGAAATAAAATAATTTAAAGTACTAAAATTACAAAAAAATAACTGAAATAAAAATAAATTTAAGATAACTAGAAATGTTAAAAAAATAATCAAAATGACAAAAAAATACCAAAACTTCTTCAAAACTGAAAATACAAAAATAAGAGCTATAATTAATTCATTCAGAATTCATTTTTTAATTAATTAAATAATAACCCATTTGACAAAAAATGTAATACAATATTTTCTTCTTGATGAATTACAATAAATATATTGTTAACACTTTACTTTGAGGCCTTTTTGTATAATGTATTATAAAAGTATTCATAATGTACATCATAATGCATTATATCTTTTCATAACTAATTGTAACCTCAAGTTAAAATGCTTTATAATATTTGCAGATCTCTTGTTACATCTGAAATTGTTTGTTGAACAATGAATAGGTAAGTATTATTATAACTGTTGTTATTACTCACAAGATCATACAATGCATATAAGGTGCATCACAAGGTACAATTAATGCATCATATATATATATATAATATAATGCATTAGTTGTACCTTGTGATGCAACCTTATAATGCGTTGTATGGTCTTGTGAATAATTGTAACCACAGTTATAATAATACTTATCTATTATCTAAAGCCGGGCACACATTTAACGACTAGCTAAAACATTCTATGACTGTGCTCAACATATAGCGATTGTTTCCTGTGACTGAAGGAGATTTAAATACTTACACATTGAATTATGAAGACCCACTGTAATCGTAGACTGAACGCAACTGGCTCTGACTGACGCGATCAGTCATAAGTATCAATTTACATTCATAATCGGCCTTACAATCGTTAAATGTGTGTCCGGCTTAAAGGGCTTTAAGTAAAGTGTTACCAATATATTTCCTTGCATATGAAGTATGCAAGATATTTTCAGTAGACTGGATTAAACAGCTGTGGTTGTTGGTTACTGCACATTTTAAAATCAAATGAAAATCAAGAGTCGTTACTACCACATCATTTTATTTACTGGCTGCTGGTCAACCAGCATTTTCTTATAGCTAAATAAGCTTTTGAGTAATTTATGTTGAACTGATAAATTCATAATAGTCCTTTAAATGAGATTTAAATGCAATGTTGGCTGCTAGTCATCAGAGTGCAGTTTAGTGAAGAGGGAACACTCAGAGTTTAATCTCCACTGATAGTGAACACACAACCTGAAAGCTTTGTAGATATCTCTAGGGGCCCATTACTCAACTGCTGTGTGTGTGTGTGTGTGTGTGTGTGAGTTTGTGAGTTATGCTAGTCACTCAACACACTCCTAAGGCTGATGATAGACGACATCGCGGTCAGGGCTTGTTTTCAGTGTCTTTGGATCGCACACACTCGCACAGATGCTCTGACAAGTCTTATCTACAGGTTTTCGTAAGGTTTTAGACACACACCACAACCATTTCACACACAAAACTGACGCCACGGATGAAGTAGCCATCGCATACACATCAAACGATGACCACTTTCACTTCTGTGAACCAAGTCAACCACCATGTCAAATCAGACCCTTCAAGAATCCGACTTTTTCCATGTTTCAAGAGAAAATCGCTCTCTTCTTGAACTCTTCCCTGCCCTGAGGAAGTTCGTAGCACATTTCACCCCTCCTCTGCTGTCAGATGAGCATAACAAACAAAAGTGGGCATTGAAATGATCAGAGCTAAAAAAGAAACATCACTCCCCCCCACTCCAGAATAGCTGCGCAGCTACATGCCAATTACGCAGCCTAACATCAACATCTCACAGCGGGGGGGTCTGACCCCGTACAAGCAGATGTCACTCGTTCCGCACATCCTGTTTTGCTGGCTGGTGTTATTTTCAGATCAGCACACACACTCACAAATACACAAACAGGCTCTTTTTCTAGGCTCCCAGATTTACAGCGACAGCTTGCCTTCTATTGTTCTCCATTTCCCATTCTGCTGTGACTCAGGCGACATCGCTGGCCAACAGCAGTGTGTGTGTGTGTGTTATTGTTGTGTAGCTCATACTCGGCCTTAGAACAGCCCGTGCAGCTGGTGTTCTTGGACCGGACTCGTTCATGAAGGTCAAGTGCTGTAGGCTCAGCACTGCCTGACAAACCAACATTATCCACCTTTACCAAAATCAGGCTAAAGGGCCGTTCACACCAAGGACGAGGACTATAATGATGACTATGATGTTTAAAGGTAGGGTAGGCAATTTTTTAAATAAACACTTTTTGTTATACTGGTTAAAACTCTCTTCATATCCTGATAGCAATCAAAAATAGAAGTGGTCTAAATACTAAAACATGTACATATATCTTCTGTGTAAGTCTCAGGACCAAAAAGACGTCTGTCCAAATCATTGCATTAAGTCCAAATGCAATGATACGATGTCCTACCTGTCTGTCAACATATGTATTTCTTTACCTCTGCGTACCTGCTCATACAGACATCACACATCATCAGCGCGTTCTGTAAGGCTCTGCAGAGCTGTAGCACCGAGTGCCACAAACAAACAGCAGCCACGTTTTACAGTTCCTCCTGAACCAAAACAATGAGCTTATGCTGTGTTCATGCCATCATAAACGTAATTATGAGATGGCAGCCCGGAGCTGTTCACATCTTCAGACTCGGATTTATGCGTTTCTATGTCAACACTATCAACGGCGAAATGAATCTGCAGCAGTCAGATGGTACAAGTCAGAGCTCTGTAAGTTGTTTACGTTCATTAAGTATTGTAATGTTATGTGCTTTGAGACATGAGGTAATTTAACACCGTCTCTCGTGAGGCTTTGCAGACTCTGCTGTGTGCTTCATGTGTTTTGAAGGAGGCGTGGCTTTGGAGACGTTCTGAAAGGTTGGGATGTTATGCTTTCAAAGCTAGCTTGCTATTACTAGCTGCTCCGAAATTGCCTTTAAATAACCATTCTAATTCTACTGTATGAGAATAGAGAAGTCCTCACCACAACTATATAATGACACAGAGAAATTATATATATATATATATATATATATATATATATATATACATACATACATACAGTACTGTGCAAAAGTCATAGGCACGTCAGTATTTTCACCCCCCAAAAAAAGGTTTTAAGCCAGTTATTTATATATTTTGCTGTAGTGTGTCAATGGGAAATATCCGTTCACATTTCCAAACATTCATTTTGCCATTAATTGTAATAATCCAGTGAGATTTTTGAATACACAATAAGACTGATAACAGCCGGTGCTCCACATGGAGATCAGAGCTCACCATCATCGAATCCATCTGTGATTACATGAAGAAACGTATGAAACTGAGATAAACCAAATCCAGAAGAACTGTGGCCGTGTCTCCAAGAGATTTTAAGAAACCTGCCTCCAAAGCTTCCTGAAAAATAATGCCCAAGTGTACCTGGACAAGAGCTGTTTTAAATGCAAAGGGTGGTCACACAAAATATTGTTTTGATTAAGTTAATATAAGTTAATTGATAAATAAAATCTGTTTATAACAGTATTTTTTAAAAACATCCTCACTTTACAGCATTTTTACGCAAGTGCCTAAAACTCTTCACAGTACTGTATCTTTGCAGGAAAGTTTTATCAAGCATCTTAGAGACACGGCCACAGTTCTTCTGGATTTAGTTTGTCTCAGTTTCATCTGTTTCTTCATGTAATCACAGACGAATTTGATGATGGTGAGATCAGATCACTGCGTGGAGCACTGGCTGTTGTCAGACTCCATATGTATTCAAAATCTCACTGGATTATTACAATTAATGGCAAAAATGAATGTTTGGAAATGTGAACGGATATTTCCTATTGACACACTACAGCAAAAGGATATAAATAACTGGCTTAAAACCTTTTTTGGGGGGTGAAAATACTGACGTGCCTAAGACTTTTGCAAAGTACTGTATATATATAGTTATAGTTATTGTTCTTGGTCTGAACAGAACCCAAAGTTCCTCATCTCCATTTTCCAAATGCATGTTATTGATCTTATTGCGAATGATTTGAGAACAATTGTTACTTTTTTTTTTTGGTTGCATTTTTTTTAAATCTTTGAGTCAAGTCTTCCAGTGATAATGATCATTTTATCAGCTTAAACCCCACCCCTTTCTTACAGTCAACTGCATTCAGTCGATCTGCCTCCTATCCAATCAACAAACGATAGATTGAACCAGGCCCCGCCTCTTTTACGATAATTACTCGGATGTCCGTCACAATATGGAAGATCTGTCGCTACTTCTGTTTCATTGTGGACTTTAATACTAGTTACACTTAATGTGCTAATTGCAAATACCTTGCACAAACAATGCAGTTCTCAATCTTATACATATGGAATGGTTTTTATGTATAATTTTCTGTTTCTGTTTGTTTCTATTTATGAATTTGGCATAAGTTCATGGAATCAAACCTGGCTATAACCTTAGTATTTCTAGCAACATAAACTCCTGAATGTGAAAATACTATGTGATGTGACAAAATGACAGCCAATCAGAAAATATTGTGATGTTGATATGTTGTTGTGTGGATTTTGGACCAATGAGACCCACTGTGGGTGGGGCTACCCAACTTGATTTAACAGGAATAGAAAATACAGAAGAAATATAGAAGACAGAGAAATTATCCTGTCACTCTTCTCTTGCGATGGTTGTGGCTGGTTTTGGAAGAAACTAAAGCCTTGCTCAGACTGTCAGTCCAAATTCGATTTTTGTGCATATCTGATTGAAATCCGATCAGATTTAGCATGTGTGAACGACAACAAATCACATGAAAAGAGATTTTTACAAATCCGTTTCAAGCTACATTCCTATGTGGTTTGAAATCCTATTCAGCGTGGCGGCTACACATTGTCATGTTGTAAATAAGACAGAAGAATAAGACATAAAACATGGTGTAGCAATATAGTATTTTGGCAGAAACTATGGTTTCCACATTGTAAAGTTATTCCATATCGCATAGAGGCCAGTCTAATTTTTGTGACTGTATACTGACTAAAAGAGAATTGTATTAAATGAAATGTGAATAATGAATCAATCTGCATTGCATTTAAGTGAATTCTAAATTTACACTGTATTAATGATTCATTCAGTCATGCTTTAAATTCAAAGAACACATAACAAAGATAGGTATCGCCTTTGATTTATGTGTGATTATGTTATTATGAGTTCCTCTATCAATCGAGTCACACTTGATTGCACCTGTAAGCGTTATTTTTGATCCATAGAGCTTCTGAAGTTATAGTCAGCATCTGACTATAACAACACACATTCACTCACACACATGGCTTGACATACAGCGAGAGTGTGTTGAGAGAGGCCTTTTAAACTGGTTGTGCTGGTCAAACAGGTCAGGGTGTGCAAGAGCTGGAAGTGGGAGTGTGTTATACACTGCAACTTGTGTTTTTTTCTGTCCGACTGATGATAGTCATGGAAATAAATGCCTCATAGTCACTGCTGTGACAATACAGCTAGTTTTAGTTAATGTATAATGTCTCATTTAGCATTTATTACTGGTCCTGCACCAAAACCGATGCAGACTGGTCAAAATCCAGTAGACTTGAATTAAAAAGGAACATGAGCCAAACCTGGTGGGCTCTTTTGACTGGAGCCAGTAAATAACCACCTAGTAACAACTCATAGCAACGGCCAAGCATAGTTATGCACTAAACCCCACTTTAGACACCTAACAACTGCATGACAACACCCTGGCATCATAGTGGCATGTTTTGCACAGGCAAACACCATTTGTAAGTTCAATACAGAACTTTAAGCAAGGAATTATTTCTTTAGAAAACTTGTTTAAACAACCCATAGAATACATTGAACTGAAAAACGTATATTGTAACATCAAGAATGTCTTTACTTTTCAAAGTTATCTATAATCAATTCAAGAAGCCTGTACAGTAAAAATGCTTCTTGACAAGCAAAGTGATTATCTGATCTAATGATGTTGAAAAGAACCACAGAAAAACCTTTTAGGAGTGTCAACAACTACTTCACACTTTGTGTTCTGAATACATTACATGAACTAGTGAGATATTACACACCAAAAACCTAAAATTATCTTTGACATGCCAGCATTTCTTCCTCACTGCATAATGAATAGGCAACTACAGGAAGTTATCAACTACAGTCAGTATGCAAGTGTCCTACATCATTCAAGGAAAATGCATGCACCTAGTTTAAATGGTGTCTTGTTCTAAAAATACAGTTATTTTAGAGTATCTCAATTACTAGTAAGATCACTAATTAGTACTACTATTGCTCATACGACATGACTTATTCCTTTTTAAATGATCAGATTTACAATTTTTGTCTGCTAGACAATAAAACTGATAAAAAAAAAAAAAAAAAGTCCTTTGAGGTGACATGAGTCATATACAGATACCAACATTTTATAGAGCCCAACTTGTAAACTTTTATTTAAAGAAATTAAATACTTTTCCAGCAATTACCCTTAAAAAAAAAGCTACTATGTTCAGTTAGCTAAGACATCAGAAGGAAATACCATGGTACTTTAATATTCCAAGATACCTCAGAGAATACTATGGCATTACCAAGTTTGAGATCGGTAAGATTTCTAATGTTTTTGAAAGAAGTATGTTCTCCAATGCTGCATTTATACGATTCGAAAATTCTAATTAAAATAATTTTTAAATATATTTTAAAATGTAACTTATTCCTGTGATTGAAGCTGAATTTTCGACATAATTAATGCAGTCATCAGTGTCACATGATCCTTCAGAAATCATTTTAATGTGATGATCAAGAAACATTCATTCATCATTATCAATGTTGAAACACAGTTGTGCTGCTTCATATTTCTGTCAAAACTGTGATACATTTTCTTTCAGGACTCTTTGATGAATAGAAAATTAAAAAAGAACTGCATTTATTTAAAATATAATTCTTTTGAATCATTATAAATGACTTTACTGTCACTTTTGATCAATTTAATGCATTCTTGCTGAATAAACATAATCATTTACTTAAAAAAAAAAAACTTACCCCAAACTATATTGACCCATAAACTCAAGTATTTGTTGCAGATTTAATAAAGTAATTTCTAGCATTTTACAAACAGTTTTGTTTGCAGTACAGTCGATCTCACGCTTATGTTCACCAACTCACAGTTTCCTTAGAAGCAGATTCATACTTGCACATATTTTCCTGCAAACAGTTAGTCACACAGCTTTGAAGGAAGATGTCCCTCACACACACACATACACATTCCTGTGTGCATTCCACTGCATATCTGCTTGTCTGTCACTTTTATTAGTGTATTTGTTGCCCTGTTTCTATTGAGTTGGCTCAGAGTTACTCTATTGTTTGGCTTTCTGAGTAGGAGTACAAAAATGAATGCACACAAACACATACACACACAACTTTTGGCTCAACACACACACACGCACACACACACTTGTTCCTGTATTATTTATATGTTACATACATAGTTACAGTCATGAAACACTTCTGAGCAGCTAATAAAAATAGTTCTCCTAAAGCGGACTGCTTTGGCCAGTTGATCTGTTTGTTTTATCTACGTAACCTATTTATTTCCATCCTGAACTGGCCTCAACGGCATGGGAATTTTCCTAGCCCTCCACCTTCCCCAGCACCACCTGCCTAGATCTGCTAGGGTGTTCTCCCTACTTTCCTTAGACTATTCCCTGTGTTTATGTGCACGTTTTTACAGTAGCCTTTACATGCCAGCAGCAGCGTAGCAGATCTAGTCCACCAAGACAAAGCCTATGTACATTCTGTTCTTATTAATAAAATGCTGTTTAATTCAAGTCCGAGAGTTGTCATGATTGAAATGTATTTATTGGGTAACACTTTTAAATACTGATCCTTCATTAATGAATAACTACACAGGAACAAATGAATAATGCATTATTAACACTCTAGTGACTACTATTAACTAACAAGAAACTTCTTAATGAATTAGTAAGTAATAGTCCTCAGTTGAATGTGGTAGTTCACTATTAACTAATCAGTAACCTCCCAGAGAACTACTAAGAACTACTATATACAGGTTCATAATTAACATGAATGATCCATAATGTATAATTAATTCTAAAATAAAGGTCATGGTAACCCACTAGTAATGACTGAAGTATTACCAAATCCTTCAGGAATTACTAATTATTTGGATCAGTATTCTGAAGTGAAAAACAGAATAACTCTGGAGTCATTGTAAACTTTTGAGGTTTTTGTACATTTTTGTACAGTTTTGTACAGTAATTCTTTCTGATGTATTTAGTAACACTTAAGTAATTACTAGTGGGTTACCATGATCTTCACTTTAGAATACTGATCCAAATAAGTAGCAGTTCCTTTAGAAATATGTATATGTTATTACTATCCAACACTTTACAAAAACTTCAAAAGTTTACAATGACTTCAGTAGTTATCATGTTTCTCACTTTAGAATACTGATCCAAATAATTAATAATTCCTTCTTGAAGGATTTGGTAATATTTCAGTCATTACTAGTGGGTTACCAAGGATCTTTCACTTTAGAATTAATTATACACTATGCATTATTCATGTTAATTATGAACCTGTATAGAGTAGTTCTTAGTAGTTCTCTGGGAGGATATGAAAAAAATAGTAGTTACTGATTAGCTAATAGTGAACTATCACATATCAGAGTTTCTTGTTAAGTTAATAGTAGTTACTAGAGTGTTAATAATGCATTACTCATTTGTTTCTGTGTCGTTATTCATTAATGAAGAATCAGTATTCTAAAGTGTTACCATTTATTGTACTATAAATTGCCATAACAGCCAATATTGGTACTAAATTATTATTACTAATTATTATTATTATTATTATTAATTATTAATATTATTATTATTATTATTTCATATACCATAATATTTACTCAAAAGTGTACTCAAAGGTGTTAGTAGTATACTACTATACTATACCTATATTTATTATTCACTTTTTTTTCCACTTTTTTTTTTTATAAGAATATTTATATCCGTAGCACTCTTAAAGGTCGGAAAACACCATATTGTTCAATTCCGTTCTCATTTTCCTCTGGGAGTTTGAGTTCCTTTCCTGGATCTGTCAGCGTTGTGCCGACAGGTCAAATCTCAGAATGCCATGCAATGCTGAAAGCTGGAATAATCCAGGGCGGAATATAGTAAATGTTCTGTTATCAGGAAGGGAATGCTAAGGGGAAAAAATGTGGGAGTCGTGTTATTTCCTGGAATACAGTAGAGCTGTGCGGAGCTTGTACACGTCTGGGTGGGAATACGCTGGATGTTGAGAGCTCAGGGAAGCAAGAACCCAAAACACGTTTGGCATCCAGGGCTGCGGTGCCAAGATGTTCCTCTTCTCCATTTCAAGATCCTAAAAAGGGGCTGAGGAGATCCTGTACTGTGTCAGAACATGTCAGGACATCCCTCGTCATGTAAACAGCTCCAGAGGGTCAGTTCTGGCCATTCTCCCGCCACTCCTGTGCTGTTTTCTCATCTTAACTAGTGGTAAGCTGATATTGATTTTTTTTTTTCCATTGGCCAAAACCGATAACTTAGAAAGCAGTGTGGCCAATATATATATATATATTAGGGCTGTCAAAATAACGTGTTAAAAAAAAATAACGCAGATTAATCCATACCGTATTGACCTTTGAACCTGGAGCCGTTCTAGCCACCATTCGACTGTTCACACCATACGTGACTTGCGCGAATAAAACGCGCTATTCACGCGTAGTTGGACGCATGGACATTTTGAGTTTACTCGCTTCATTCGCTCGTGAAATTCACTTCACAACAGATGGGAATTCGCGTCATGAGAGGGGCTCTCCCGCTCCTTATATGTGTTTCGCGCGAATCACGCGTTACGCGCGTCAAACGCCCGAAACGCTCAATTCGCGCTGCAGGATGTCTATTCGCGTCTTTGCATGTAAATCACTGGAAGTCAGTTTGCAATCACAATTACCTTGGTGTTACGGCACACATCATCAAATCTTCTTCCTGAAGCACTTTTGAATTTATTTCCTTAGCATATTAGGTCATATTGTTGATTGTTATGGCCATTATTTGAAAAGTGAAAGTAATAATAAAAGAGTTTTTGAACTTTAATGTCACTAATGCTGATTATTCATTGATTCATTTGAATTGAAATATTTAATACTTTCACAGCAAAAATTGTGTATGCGATTAATTTAGATTAATTAATCACAGAGTATGTAATTAATATATATATATATATATATATATATATATATATATATATATATATATATTAGGGCTGTCAAATGATTAATCACGATTAATCACATACAAAATAAAAGTTTGAGTTTGCCTAATATATGTGGGTGTACTGTGTGTAATTATTATGTATATATAAATACAAACACATTCATGTACATATTTGAGAAATATTTACAAGTATATGTATTTATTTATATTTTTATATAATTTGTTATACATTTTTTGTACATAAATAACATATTTCTTTTAAATATATACATTAATTTGTGTGTATTTATATATACATATTATTTACACACATTACTGACACATATATTATGCAAACTCAAACTTTTATTTTGTATGCGATTAATCACGATTAATCGTTTGACAGCCCTAATATATATATATATATATAATGTATGTATGTGCGTGTGTGTGATACCACACTGTTAAATTCAAATATAGGAAAAACATGTGCATAACAATTACTGAAATTAAAGTTATATTTATTTTACATCAATTTACTAAATATATTCATATTATTATAAATTATAATAACAATTTGAAAATGAATAAATATGAAAAACCTATTTGAACTTGTTTAAAAATATACATCTGTAAAATAAACAGATTTATACTTTATACCGCGACTTCTGTAATCCTAATATAGTTTTTTCAGAACTAAAGAAACTTAAAAATATAAATAAAAAGGAAGTAAACACTGTAAGTACACTCAGTAATCTGGTAAGTCTATGTGTCTGAAATAAAGACAACGTAACTATTTTTACATTTACATTTTTACACACAGCACACAGTGAATATGACATAAATACAACATAGCAGCCAACTGGATATAGAGCAGCATAGTTTAAATTCAAGGACTTCAAACTATGCTGTCAAAATAAAAGTCCCGTTTCCGTCACATTCGGCCAAACAGAAAAAAGTATCGGCCAATGCGATAATTAAAAAATGCCAGATATCGGCTGATATAACAGCTTGGCGATGTATACATTAGTCGGCCACTAGTCTTAACCTTCACTTGCCACCTCTTATTTCTTATTCTGTTTCTCAGTTTTCTCTTCTTGCATAACACACCAGCTCAGAGGTACATATTGTTCCTCACCGGTTGAAGTCATTTCGTGAGTCATTTTCCAGGCTGCTCATTGGTCTGCTGTAGAAAGCCTTTTTTTGTTCTGTGATTTGTGTCAGAACAAAGGTGACAAAGCAGTCACAATTCACAGGAACACAATAGTAAGTGTGCTATGGGGCGTCGAAAGGGCATGAGTCACAATTTCTGAGGCACTAGATCTGGAGACACAGCTATTTTTGGGAGTTTTCATTGGAAATAAGTGGGAAAGAGTTGGGAAATACTGAAAACTCTATGGTTGAAGTGCTTGTTTAACTCTTCAGATCAGAAATCTGTCAAGCGCATTCATAAACGTCCTCTGGTTTTACCTGGGCAATGTGCCAGAGCTACATGACTGACATCAGAGCTGTGGTAGCCCAGATATGCACCAGCCTACATGCACACGGCTGGTTTTTGTGAGTGTGTTTGTGATTTTCCTGTCTGCTCTGTGTGAGAGGGCTTGATGTAAGGGTGAGGCAGTGCATCCCATTGAGTCACTGGTACCATGCAAATATTCTTAAAGCAGCATGCAAAAGTTATGGAAATCAGGCCGACTTCATATCACTGCGGAATGTGCCGTAAGGGAAATTTTGGTAGCATGCACTTGTACTAACACACATGTCTCTACCTCTCTCTGTCTCTCTCTCTCTCTTTCTTTTTTCTTTTTCTGCATTTTCTTCACTCTCCCACCAATTGAAATGTTCCGTCACTGTTTTAAAGAAGCATTAAATTATTAAATCAAAAATGATGAAGGGTGTCCTCAGTTATGATGTAAGAACCTCAATGACTGTACTGATATTTTGAATGTTATGAAATCTGTGAAAAACATTTTACAAAAAAAAAAAGAATGAAAAGAGGCCTGTTTTAGAACCATTGAGATTTTTGCATTGTGTGACATTATTTTTAAATGTAATTTAATTAGAAAATTAAACATGGATATATTTGTGTTGCTTTATTTATTTATTTATTTTTTTTGCCTTAATAACACAAAGCTATGAAAACAGTTATTTTAAATTGTAATAATATTTCACAAAATTACTATTGGTGAACATAAGTCTTCTTTCAAAAAACCTCCTATTTATGTAATCTTACGTCATAATATTCAGTTTTAAGAAATTTTAATAATAAATCTGTGTGTGCCTCTGTCCATCCAGAAGAGTCACTGTCGTCTCCCACGGGCCCCGCCCCCATGGACCTGCGTGTAGGCGAGCGTCTGGTGCGTCCAGGTTCGGACACGGCCTTCCTGTCCCCTCTGCACCCCCCTCTGCTGATCGGTCCCTTCAATCCGCAACACTGTTCCCAGTACAGCCAGCCGCAGCTGCAGCATATACAGGTACGTGTGCCATACACACTGATCTCAGTGCAGTCAGTAGAGCCACACTATTTGCCTTCAATTAAATAGCACCTCCCTTAATGTGATTTAGCCTAACAGGACACATTCCTGTCACAATCAACATCTTTATTGGTGCTGGAAAATCATTGTCGTCATTTCAAGTTAGGGCCAGCGTTAGGGCTTGAACAACATTTGTACCAGTCATTATTCTCTTTTTTTATAGGTAGTTAATGATTAGGGTATATATTCAACATAAGGAAGAGAGTCAGCATTAATGTTACCACATTTACCACACACAACCTCACAATAGCATGTGAAACATTTCACAAGAATGTGTTTACATGTGTATACAGCGATTTCATAACATTGTTTACACCTGTGATCATTTTTAGCTGGATGAAGAGGTTAAAAGAGGCTTATCTGTAATTTGTTCCTAAAATGTTACATTCAGCAGCGTGTTAAGATGAACATGTTAAAAAGCAAAATGGGACCCCTTTAAAACAGAACGTGTTGCTTTTTAAATTATGTGCTATTGTACAGATGTCTTGCACCTTTTTACGGAACAGAATTTCTTTATAAATTGTGCATGAAGCTATTTGTATGTAAAATGACAATTTATGTACAAATAGATTAATTACTCTAATTTGTTTCCTTGAATAAGGCCCATTATACATGTACTAACTGGGCAATTAATGAACATGATAAGCTAGTTAGCATTGTTATCAATAATTATGACGAAATTACTCTTTTTGTAGCAGTATAACATGGAGCAGCACCTACGAGACCAGGAGCAAGCGAAACAACAGCTACAGCAGCTCAAACACAAGGACAAGAGTCAACAGAGTGAGTGACACACAACAACCCTTCAATATCTGCTGTTCAGAGACTTACTGTGTACTTAATTAGCAAATTATAGAACACTGCTTTATAAAAATGTCTACACACAGAGACTAGACATATTATGATAGGTTAGCTTTGGGGTTACGTTGATTAGCATGATAGAAATTGTTTCTGTTTTTCACTATGAGTTTTTAAAGCTCACGTCATTTCATGAATGAGATTCCTTTAAATTAAGCACTTAGACAAACGATCACTCAAATGTGACTAATGTGTATCTTTAGCCCCAAGAAAGTGATTTGTCATTTTAGTTTGTCACAGTCCTTGAGCTAAGAATCTAAGAGGTAAAGTAGGTTATGTTCAACCATTTTGTCTGTAATGACTTATGCAACTGATGCCTAGATGTTTGGGGGGAGGGAATAAGACTATTTAACAGAGAACCAGTATAATATAGTTTGGTCAACATGACATAAGCAATTGGTAATGTAGGAAAAATCAGAAAATAATCATTTGCATGAATGTACCATGCAATGACTAGATGATGTGGAGATTGAATAAGCAGTTTTGAGTTATTCAATTTTGATTTGAGAAACCAAATCAGTTACCAAAGTGACTGAGAAATGCTGTATTATGTTGTGCCAATGCCCTCTTTAATAGTACCTCAACTAAAACAGGGCCACGGCCGCTTCAGGAAATAGCACTGTGAGTAAAAACAAAACTTTGTGGTTGAAAACACATGGGAGGAGTCTCGTCTCTGAACATGGGAGCCCTGTTGTTCTCTAAAGGTGATTTACTGTCACACTGCTGCTAGTGACCTGGCAGTTACAGCAGTTACAGATCGTACCAGACCATACCATACAGTGGCACGGTGCTTTTTGTAAGACGTATTTATACACTTATACACTTAAATGGATGGATGGTAATACCATAATACCTAACTGAATAGTTACCATATTTACATGTATTTACATGTTACTCCAAGTTATTTAAAAGATAACCATGGCATTACTATGATATATGACCAAAAAAAAAAGATAGGGATGGATGGATGGATGGATGGATGGATGGATGTGTCATGCTGCAGCTCTTGGTCACGCAGGCAAAACATTAATACCACTAGGTGTATATGACTTTCTTCTTTCTGATGAACACAATCGGAGAAATATTAATAAATATCCTGATGCGTCCAAGCTTTATAATGGCAGTGAACGGGACCAACGAGTTTGAAGCTCAAGAAAGTGCATCCATCCACATCCATCCATCATAAACATAATCCACACGGCTCCGGGGGGTTAATAAAGGCCTTCTGAAGCGAACCGGTGCATTTTTGTAAGAAAAAATATCCATATTTAACAGTTTATGAAGTAAAATATCGAGCTTCCGCAAGACCGCTTTCCGTATTCAACTTACGAAGAAAGTGTAATGCCTCTCACAGTTCAAAACACTTACGCTTCGTCCTACACCTTCCCTATTCATCTTACGACAAAAGCGCAACTGATGTGACGTGAATACGGAAGGTGGTCTGGCGGAAGCTAGATATTTTACTAGATATTTAAGTGTTAAAACTACTACAACTAGTACTGCATTAAGCAGATAATGATTTGTTGTAACACCCAGTGCTGTTCTTGTAAAAAACAAAACAAGAAAAAGTCCAGTCAAATGTATTATTTTGATTAATTACTCTCTCAAAACAAGTTTCTGCATATCCTGCAGTCATTCTCAATCAGAGGTGTGTAGATGGTACACAGGTGTCTCTTTCATGATGATAAATCACTGCAGCTGGAGTCTTTTATCACAGTTGATAAGATTGTTGTGAGAGAAAGTAACTGCCGAGAAGTAAAATTAATTGTGTAGCGCAAACATTAACCGTGTCAATATTGACCATATTGGTTAGAGCCATTATGACGTCGCTGCCACATAATGGCCGCCCTGGAAGAACAGGGAGGCACTGAGTCAACATGCCGTTTCCTTCCCCCGACCTCAGAGCAACCTCGGTCGCACAGCTTCACAAGAGAGCTGAGCCATGCTCACAGCCCTGGATAGAAACAGAGCTGGCATTCTTCTAAAACTGTTTTGGTTCAGTGACTCATGACTAGTTTTGCATTATTTAAAAAAAAAAAAAATCATCTAGCACAGGGCCAACTTAAATACATAAAATAAAATAAAATAAATTAATGAAAAATGATTAAAATAATATACCTAAAACTCTTTCTTTTTAAAAATGTGGTTTGGCATGATTTCATTGGCTGGTTGTATTGATTGAGGGCCACATTCTCTAAAAGTATTAAATATTAGTAATATCAGTTTCATCTTATTTGAAAAATTCACCTTTCTTTAGTTACATAAAGGGCAAACTAAACTAAAATATAAACTAAACTAAACTAAATAAATGAATAAAATAAGAAATTAAATTAAATAAAAAATTTATAAAATTAATATTATAATAAAAAATATATAAATTAAAAAATAAATTAAATTAAAATAGTACACTTGATAATCAAAAAGCTGTTTTTGTTTGTTTTTTGTTCGTTTGTTTGTTTTGTATTGATGTTTTTTTAATGCGGGTTGGCATGAGTTCATTGTCTGGTTGTGCTGATTACACTCTTTAAAAGTATTAAATTAAATTGTATTTAAATATATATATATATATATATATATATATATATATATATATAAAATGTATTATTATTTTTTTTTTTTTTTTTTTGCATTATTGCTTTGTTTAAACCAATCAAGTGACATGTAATTCCATTGGCTGGTTGTATTGATTGACAGGTGCTGTGGCCAGTGCGTTGGTGAAGCAGAAACTGGCGCAAGTGATTCTGAAGAAACAGAAACAGGCGGTCCTGGAGAGGACAAACTCCAACCCTCTGAGCAGCCCGTCGGTGGCCTACCGGTTAGAAGCAACTCTCATTACCGCCCACAGCTGTTGAAGTGCACATGTGCACACATTCATGTGCTTATTTTAAGCTTTTAAGATAAAGATCTTTTGTGTTTTCACAGGGAGTTGGTTCCAGATCCCAGCGCTCCCCTACAACCTCTCATGTCCTCCACAAAACCAACTCTCAGAGAAGGACCTGACGAAACGCCCCTGAGACGAGCAAGTACGCCACCGTCCAACATACATTTAAACGGTAACACTTTACAATAAGGTCTCATTTGTTAACATTAATGTATTAACTAACATGAACTAACAATGAGCAATAAATTTGTTACAGTATTTATTAATCTTTGTTAATGTTAGTTTAATAAAAATCCAGCTGTTCATTGTTTGTTCACAGTGCATTAACTAACGTTAATAAACAACATTTGATTTCCATAATGTATTAGTTAATGTTTAAATTAACATTAACTAAGGTTAATAAATGCTTTAGAAGTGTTGTTCATTCTTTGTTCATGTTAACCAATTTAACCAAGTTAACTAATGTTTACTAATGAAACCTTATTGTAAAGTGTTACCATATAAACATCACATGACAGTTCATTTATCAAGCATGACATCAGCATCTACATACAGATCACACACACACCTGAGAGCAGAAGGCAGGGCTCGTCATGTAGCAGGTGTGCTGTGTGGAAGCATTCCAGCGCCGCAGCCTTGATCAAACACACTCCCAGTGCCTCGCTCTGCCTGCAGGCAGCACGGTGTTAACAAGGCCTTACCTAACCTTCTCATTTACCTCTGAAAGCCGAGAACACTCCCCCTGTCAGCCCTGCGGCTATTATGTCATAATAACTGTGACTGGACATCCAGTAAAGCCCAAAGCATACTTCGTTTTTTTACGCATATGCTAGCGTCTGCGTACAGTCAAACGCGTAGCCTTTCAAAGTATTGAGCGCACATGCACTCTAGAAAGTTTCATCTTTAGCCCTATTCAGGCAGGATTAGTTTTCTAAATGACGTTTGATTTACAATTCTTATCATTCGACATCTTTGATTTCAGGTACCGATTCGGACGGGACTAACAATTTGTGCTTGCATGCATCACATGTGATGTAATATCATTTAATTTATTAGAAAATCCCTATTTAAGTAAACTTCACAAGTTTTTTAGCAGTGGCTGTTTATAATAAACTTGCTTAATCGAGCAGACAAATCTAGACAAGTATCTTACTCGGTCACCGTGATTTTGCCAAGTAAGACATGGACAACAAAACAACATGTTTTGTTGATCCTGGAACAACATTCCAGTCTGAAATTTTAGTCTTAACCTTGTTCCTACCCTTAAACCTAATCTTACCCATAACTTATCCCTAAAATCAGAGGGGAAAGATAGGTGAATAACATTGATGTAGAAACACCTAACCCTGGTTGCAAGCCTAAACTTGACATAAACTGTAAACTTGTCCCTCAAATCTGATTGGTTGATTGGAATGTTGTTCCAGGATCAACAAATATGTTGATCCAGGAACATGTCTTACTTGGCTAAATCACGGTGACCATCTTGGTCTTACCTGACACTGATATTAAAACGTTTCCGTGATTTGGCTCTATTTATTAATTGTATATGTAATTTTTTCGTCGAATACCATCCGTCCATGCTGAAGACTGGTGCGAAAATGGTAGGTCAAAAATACATGAGGAAAAGCGTTAGAATCAGCAAATCTCAGACATTCGCATTCAGGGACAGGATTGGATTTCTCAGAGGAACGTTGAGTTTGCCGAAAATCAGTAGGTTATTTGCCCTAGAATTTTTACAGAGGTTGTGTGAGAAAAACACTGACATGGCAGATTCGGACGGGATTAAAATTGCGAAGTACGTCTGTGAAACATAAATTTCTCTAACGTCCACCTCGAAAACTAGTCCCGTCTGAATAGGGCTTTTGTCCAGTGTCTGCGGTATTTTTCTTCAGAAGTTATGACAGATAGAAATGTCTTTGTATTTTGCAGTGTTTTGTTGCTGTTGTTGGTTTTCTGCTGTGAAACAACGGCCCGAGCCAGTGCTGCCACCTTGTGGAGCAACTGTTCAGTGCAAAATTCAATGCGCATGTGCGACCTGCGTCTACAAAGTATGCGAGTATGCGGGTATTGCACGTACAGTACGCGTGTACTATTCTAGTGATGAAATTTGAAACATGCGCACTCTACACGAACCCTCACGTACACATAAAACTGAATACTTTGGGCTTAACTTATATGAAGCCTTTGAGTTTATACGCAAAAGTTTTTGTTCTGCAGGATTTGCTCCAAACCCATAACTGTAAAAGGCCTGTTCACACCAACACAAATTGGGTCTGATTTTTGTATGTGACTTGTCTGATCAGATCATTGCATAAAAAAACAGAAGGCCGAATGAAAGAAAATGCAAACTCACTCCCTGACAGTAGGTGGTGCTTATGGAAAAGCAGAAATACCTCAAATTACTTTGTTCTGGATTCTTAATCCTCTGCTATTCATTGTCGCTTTGCAAAATAGTCTATTCATTATCACAATCTAGTCATAGTTTTATCTAACAGTAGCATCTCTGGGCATGTGACCACAAGCTTGAATCCCATTGTTTGGCCAGATTTCTTCAGTGTGATGGAAAAGTTTAGAACACCTCAACCACAACAACCTAGCATTGTGTTGATAAGTTTTGCACTGGCAAACAAGCGCTCACATTTTCTTTATTTTTCACGTTTTCATTTAGTTTTCAGTGTAGAACAGAACGTTTCTGCAGAAGAGTTTTCAAATAGTCCTTGGAGAGAGTTTCCAAACACTTGACCTGTCCACTTCATATCAGTTCAGTGCTGTCTGTCAGAAACACTTTGTGCTCGATGATCAAACGCAGAAACATTTAACATGATAACCTCAAGATGCTGAGCAGAGTCATGTCATTTACTGGTTAAAGGTCAGTAAGTCCAGCTGTGGAATTACAGTTTTCAACATGTCCTCTGACAGAAATCAAGGCTAATGGTGTAATAGTGTTTTCACAATGATAGAAACAATTAATAGGAAGTAGAGAAGAGATTTCGGGACCTTCTTCTTTTCTGAACCAGCAACAAAGAGCTGTAACTGTGTGATCAAAGGAAGTAGATGGTACATTTGCATATAAATGGTTAAAGGTCAATAGGGATGTGCAAAACTACCTCTAAATCGAAAATCGACTAATTGGTGTGTCATTTGAATGAGTAGTCAACTAGTTGGTCTTAAAAGGATAGTTCACCCAAAAATGAACATTTTGTCATGAATAACTCACCCTCGTGTCATTCCAAACTAAGACTTTCATTAATCTTCGAAACACAAATTAAGATATTTTAATGAAATCTAAGAGATTTCTGTCCCTCCATTAAGGGTGCGTTCACACTTGTAGTTCGGTTTGGTTCATTTGGTCCGGACCAAAGAAGAAAAAAAAAACATTTAGTCCTGGTCCGGTTAGCGTTCAGATTGGCAATTTTATCACCGAACCAAAAGATACCGAACCTTAAGGCATAGGGATACATTCACAACGTGATTGGTCGGATTTTATGACGTATTGCCTATTTTGAGACGGAACTTACCGAACATCCAAAACAGTGCTGTTTGCTGAGGTAAATGCGCTCGTTGTGTGTGCTTAGCGGTGCGTAGCCTGCATGTGATGGTATTTTGGCCAGCTGGGAACTCGTGAAGAGCTTATAAAATGTGTAAAGTAGTCAAAACACCGGCGGGAATCCATCTGTCACACAAACAAATGATCTGCTGCATGGAGACGCGCGTCTGATGCCTGTGATGGGCAAACTCGCGTCTATGACGAGAAAAACCGACATGCTGAGGATTCTGTCCTTTTTAGGGTCTTCCTGTTTTTGGTTCGGTTACATGTCTTTGGTCCTTGTTGCGTTCATATATCATTCGAACCGCACCAGAGTTCGTTTGGAAGTGGACCGAGACCCATCTTTTCAGCGGTCTCGGTCCGCTTGTTTGGTGCGCACCAGGGTTCGGATGGCAGCGTTCACATATGTTCAAATGAACCGCACTAACCGAGCAATCGCACCAGGGTTCGTTTTAATCGAACCAAACATGACAAGTGTGAACGCACCCTAAGTCTATTCCACCAAAACTGACGCTTTAAAAAAATTTATAAAAATTCATTTTCTGTCAAAATAAAAGCTCGACTACAGTTTCCATCAAAATAAAAGCTTGCATGTTTATCTCTTGTAAGTATAGAAATTAGGAAAAGCGAGGTCCACCCACAACAGTTTCACAAAATCCTGCTGTGGGAAACACTGCATATGAATCAAGTGGTTTAACGTCCTAAGTCTTCTGAAGAGACACGATCAATTTATATGATGAACAGATTTAATTTAAGCTTTTGTTCACATACTGTATAAACCTTCATCACCACACATAAACATTTTTTTTTTTTGTATTAAATATAGTAAATGAAGGCTCAAACATGTTTGCTTGACGCGTCAGAGAAAAAAAAACTCATCGGCTCTCTCATGATTAAAGTCCTGAAACATTTCTTGAGATATATAGATGCTAACTGACAGATATTCAAGTAAAGAGACTAAAAATGTGTTAAATGTGCCTACCTAGCAACTGTGACAGGTGTCCTTGACAACGGGCAGTAATGCTTGTTCTGGACTTTTCTGAAAATTGTATGAAGGATGCATTTGTAGGCTGCATTTGAAGGACCCTTTGAATTGGGACAGCCTTCGAAGGATGCAGCTATAGCATGCTATAATCATGCTAAGGCCCCTCTGAGAAGCTCAAAATATGTGCCCTTTAAAGCATCTGCCCAAAAAAAATCTGAGAAAAAACATTATATAATCTCACTAGTTGGTTGTTGCACAACTAGTTACCTCATCCTGGCCCATGCTAATCGTCAGTTTGCTTATTTGGCTATTTTGTGTGACTTTATTATTTGTGTCGACTCTCAAACAATCCAATTTAAATCTCAGGTGTTGACATGCAGTTATTATAACCCGTAGGTTGTCTGTGAACACATTGCTGGTTGTTTGTTGTGGTATATACGCTGGGTTGTTATTTGTCATCACGAATTGCTACTTTTAAACAGCACAGTGATGACACAACACATTGCCCCTTAAAGTGGTATGTTTATTGAACAATACAAACAATGATTGACCCTGCAGAAGTACAGTAAATGAGCTAGTTGATCATTTTTACGATAAGACCAAAACCAGATCGGAAGCTTTTCAGAAAGTATGTCATCCTTTTTGATAATGCTAATGTTTTTTTTGCTCTTGTCCGCAGCCTCAGAGCCCAACCTGAAGGTGAAGCATAAGTTAAAGAAGCATCTGAACACCCGTAAGAGCCCGCTGACACGCAAAGAGAGCGCACCGCCCACCGTCAAGCACCGCGCTCCTGATACGCTGGGTAACTGAAACACCATGTTCTCATGTAGACCTGCTGTCAGCTAAAGTAACATTGTTGCATAGTTATATTCATTTACCAAGCATATGGAATCAATTTACTTTTTTTTTTTTTTTTTTTTTTTATACGATCACTAGGACACATTTCTCAGTATTCAGGTCACTTTTTCAAAACTCTTCACTCAGATCTCCTTAACTTACAGCTTGGCACAGTAGTAAATTTCACATCCAAAATGCACTGAAACTACCAAAACACTCCATATATGTCTCAAATTAATTCTTCCATAAAGGTTGTCACCCGACAAACACACTTTGTCACTCATAAAACAAACACTTATAACAGGTGGCATTATGCAATGTTTTCTTTTATATAAATTCTTTACTAAACTAGAATGACACCCTCTACTGTTTAAAATTCGTTGCAGTATGTAATGTGTAACATAACATTTTATATGTAAAATTGAAAGACTAACACCTCTAATTGTTTTGATAGTATTTAATTTTTTAGATTTGGAATATATTTCATTATGGTGTTACTGTAGAAATGTTGCAAGTTGCTGTTTTATTCAGTTTTGTATTAGGTTTTGAACTTAAATTTAACAGTTTGGCAAATTGGCCTGTCAACTATCAAACTGGCCTGAGTTTTGATAGTATTTGTGTCTGATTGACTAAAGAATTTGTAATTTGAAAGATGTAATGATCCACAGCTAACCCACTTAAGGCCAGATTTACTAACAGCTTGCGCCAGCGCAAACCCTCTTTTGTCATTAAAAAACTTATGTCAGGTTTTACTAAAGACACACAGTGAGAAATTAGTGATAAAAAGGCATGAACACAGTTATTTTATGAGGAGTATTTAAATAAATCATGCAACGTGATTTGCTAAAGTTTTCTGTAGTGAATTCACTGGTATTTGCGCCATTATTTAGCGCCCAAAGAAAGCATGTCTTAACCCATTTTGCGCTTGACGCAGAACTTTCCATTCCCATCTGCGCTTTTATGGGATTGTGGTTCTCACACTAATTTGCTCTGTTTAGTAAATCTGGCCCATAGCCTGCTGTTGTTCTCACTGTGTAAAGAGTAGGGTTGGAATTGTTCAAATTTTAATGATTCCATTTCTGACTCTGCTTATCGATTTTCTAATTTCAATTCCAATATGGTAAAAAACAAAAACTTCATTCACATTTATTCTAAGTCTTACATTTCATTGTAGCTGAATACCATGGACGAAAATCAAAAGGGTAAAGAACACCTATAGTTTACAAATACCATAGCCAAAAAAAAAACTAGACTAACTAATATACATTTCAAGCATTATTAAAGACAAGTGAACACTCAGTAATGAAAAAAGAAAAAATAAACATATTAGCAATCGCACAAATAAATACAACTGAACAAAGATATGACTGTGTTTTAAGATTTTCAGGTATTCAGGTACAGAAACAGTAATCAAATGTAAAATAACATTGCAATTTATAAATAAAATATACATTACAAATATAGTTACAAAAGTTATTCAGTCAAGAACAGCGAGTGAATTTTCTCTTTGTCCTTTGTTGTTTGATTAATGTTATTATAGAGATGGCTGCAGGAATTTTAGGCTGCTGTCACTTTAAGAGCTGCACGGATCCAATATACTGTTATGCGTTTTCTTTGTCAACTGTTTATGTTCACTTAAGACATAACCAACTGTGTTTACCAGGATATTTTGCCATATTTTTGTGTGTATTTGTCCGTTCAAGTGCAAAAGGATGTGGGAGAGAGCTCAGTTCAGTATCACACACTATACAGTATGAGAGGTGGAACTTTTCGAACTTTTAATTTTATAACAATTAAAAATAGATTCCTAACCTTAAGTATCTGATTCCAGAATTGGAATCGATTGTCGATTCCCAACCCTAGTGAAGAGTTTTGAAAAAGTGACTTATGTATGGTCCTAGCAATTGTAAAAACTATAATGCATGTATTGATGTGCCGCCCATGTTTAAAGTGGCGTTAAGTGAAAGCTTGTCTGTGTTCCTCTCAGATTCGTCCCCCAGCAGCAGTAGCACTCCAGTATCTGGCTGCAGCTCTCCAAACGACAGCCTGCCCAATGAGAACGGAACGCTGCCCGCTGCTGCCAGCCTGTCCCATGAGGTAACAGTCCTCACACTCCCCAAGTCCACTCCTCAGCCGAGTTTCTAAGGTGTTTCTTGGCTTGCTTATAATGGATGTTCTGGTAATGCAATTATAGATCCAAACAATTATGGTAAATGACTCATTAGCCAGTTTAAATGAAGTTAACTTCTCCCTTTTTTTCAAAAGTACAAATTCTTGTGGAGAGGACAAACTCCCAAGCCGAACACACACACACACCCACACACACAGAGGCATGATGGGACAGTTCTTTAATATTGCTCTGGTGGGAGTTGTTTGTGCTCGACGGGGCTTGTTTCAGGAGGTTCGCGCCGCCCTTTGGCATAATGACATGTTTTAAACAAAGACACTGGAGAAGGACAGCTGCAGGCAGCTGCCAGGACACCCAATCTCCCTTTTCCATCCAGAGCCTCCTCATCGCTTTATTACTCCATGCTCCTCCATTTTTGGGCTTGCATAAATGCAGGACTCTCTGATGGGTCGAACACAGGAATTGTGTCCGCTCGCACGCAAGAGCTGATCACGCACACAGACGGACACGCAGATTTTTCTGTTAAAGGCTTAGTTCTCTTTCAAATGAAAATTACCCCTAAGCTTTACTCACCCTCAAGCCATCCTAGGTGTATATGACTTTCTTCCTTCTGATGAACACAATCGGAGTTAT
Source organism: Megalobrama amblycephala (assembly GCF_018812025.1). NCBI lineage: Eukaryota > Metazoa > Chordata > Actinopteri > Cypriniformes > Xenocyprididae > Megalobrama > Megalobrama amblycephala. The sequence continues at coordinate 939,546 of NW_025953339.1, read as the reverse complement.
ATTAATAAATATCCTGACGCATCCGAGCTTTATAATGGCAGTGAGTGGGATCCACGAGTATGAGCTGAAGAAAGTGCATCCATCCACATCCATCCATCATGAACGCACTCCACGAGTTAAGTAAAATATCTAGCTTCCGCCATACCGCCTTCCATAATCAATTTAGGAAAAAAGTGCAATGCCTCTTGCAGTTCAAAAAGCTTAAGCTAAAACCTACGCCTTCGGCATTCAACTTGCGGAATAAGCTTAACTGACACAACGCCAGTTCCATTTTTTTCATATTTTGAATACGGAAGGCGGTCTGGTGGAAGCTAGATATTTTACTTTATAATGTGTTAAATATGGATATTTTTTACACAAATGCATCGCTTCACTTCAGAAGGCCTTTATTAACCTCCCGGAGCCGTGTGGAGTACGTTTATGATGGATGGATGGCTTGAGGGTGAGTAAAGCTTGGGCTAATTTTCATTTGAAAGTGAACTAATCCTTTAAGGACAATATTTGCCTAATGGAAATTATTGTCAGGGGCATTATTTTACCTTTATGTTTTTCTTTCAAAACACTAAGTTAACAAAATATCATTAATACTTGAATTGAATCTATTGAAAAAAATTCTCAAGTGAAATATTTATGGCTGATAATTATAAAACAAATCAACATCAAATGTAAACATAGTTGTATTTTATGTGCTGGAGTATTGCTTTGCTACAATAAATGTAAAAATATATAATAAAATAAATATATAAAAATATATATTATAAAACATGATATGCACGAATAATGATGTCCTACAATAAATGTAAAAATATATAATAAAATAAATATATAAAAATATGTTATAAAATATGCACAAATAATCCTTTGCTACAATAAATAAAAAAATACAATATAATAAATATATAAAAATATAAAACATGATGTCCACGAATAATGGTTTGCTATAATAAATTTAAAAATATATAATAAAACAAATATATAAAAATATATTTTATAAAACATAATATGCACAAGTAATGCTTTCCTAGAATAAATTTAAAAATACATAATAAAAGAAATATGCAAAAATATATATTATAAAACATATGCACAAATAATGGTTTGCTACAATAAATTTAAAAAATATGCAATATAATAAATATACAAAAATATATATTATAAATCATATGCATGAATAATGCTCTAATAAAATACATGTAAAAATATGCAATATAATGAATATAGAAAAATATATTATAAAACATTATATGCACAAATAAAGGTTTGCTACAAAAAAAAAAATATATATATATATATATATATATATATATATATATATATATATATATATAATAAAATGAATATATAAAAATATCCATTATAAAACATTGTGCACAAATAATGCTTTGCTACAATAAATTAAAAAATATATAATAAAATAACTATATAAAAATATCTATTATAAAACATTATATGCACAAGTATTGCTTTCCTAGAATAAATTTAAATATTTATTATAAAATAAAATGTTAGATTATACAAATCTCTACTGTCTACTTTCATGATAGATTTGAATGTATTCACTGCTCCAAGTGTTTGAGTTTACATTAAGTGTGTTCAGAGCTTATTTTAGTTATTTTCAATAAAACAACATATTAGCAACATTCTGTCCTGAGATGTCCGACAGCTACAGGTCACTATGGTGTCTACAGAAGTCCATCATTAGGTCTAAAATATAAAACCTGAAATATCTGGGTTATATTTTGTGGCCTTTTTTTCCCTAATACCCATGTAATTTCAGTCTCTGTGGTGTGTGTGTGTGTTACAGGCTCAGAGGCTGCTGTTGCAGGACGGGTCTTTAGCTCACTTCACAGTGCAGAATCCGTCCAGTCTGCCGACCATCACACTAGGCCTCCCCGCCAACACCAAGGTATCAGAATCAACATGCTTCTGTTTTTGAAAGATGCATTATTTTTCTCCTTATAAAGTAATTAGAATATGGATAATTTCGGTCCTAGATGGTTATTAGTCAATATAACATTCCAACCTCATTGAATATGAAGCAATATTGTAACGGATTAAAAATTGCAATATGATGACAAAACTGCATTGCTTCCATTATAACCAACAAAGCTGTCAACACCGCAAGCTGCACAACATCTGTACAGGGGTGTAGGCTAGCCGTCATGCTAACTTTGCCAGGGAAAACTCTCGTCAACATTAAAAAATACTGCTTTGAATGTTGAAATCACCCACAAATGAGTGAGAGCCTCAGCCAACTAACAGGAGAGCAAGTCAAATAAAAGTAACTAACATGTTGCTTTCCATATAAAAGTAATGAATTAACGCATTTAGTTTTGACAACAAGTGGTGACACAACACAGTACCAAAACTGTTTATTGAACAAAATTGAATTTTGATGGTTTCACCTGATAATTCTCCACGTCAAACATTGTGGTTGGCACAGTCATGTCCTCAACACATATTTATTGTATTCTGCTCAATATTTTCATTTTAATTTTTCTTATTTTTTTCTCCTTATGCCCGAATAGACCTGAAACCAATTTAGAACCACTGTAATGTACTTTTAATGTGTCATAAAATATTGTTCCTCATTCATGCGAGTCTCATCATCTATTTTGAGGCTGCAGTTTAACTCAAGAGCATGTTGTGAGGTCGGCAATAGTAAGCGCTGGTCTGTTGCGGTCATGTCTCTGTAGGCGGAGAGCGAGTTGGGCTCATTGAAGCTGGGTCGTGTGCCGGTGGTGCCGGGTGGTTCTCCGCTGCTGGTTCCCTTGGGTGTGGAAGAGCAGACAGGACAGCTCATGCAGCCCGTCCTCATCCTGGAGCCCTCTGGACTCGTACACACCCCTTTGTTGGCCGGTAAGAAATCTGCAGTGTCTGTCAGTCTGAGAGGCCGTATGAGGAAATGCCACTGAAATACTATAAGCTTGATATGTGTGCCATCTAGTGGTCACTACTTGACATGACAGGGAATAGCTGTTGGGAATAATATGGCAGTAACAAAATATTTTCAGAATATAAATTACTGAAGTTTTTTTGTCATTTAAATATGAACATAAAAGCCTGTGAAAATAAATGTGCATCGTTAATCCTTTAGATCTTTTATTTCAAAAATTCACAAAAATCTAACATTTTCATTGAAGTATAAGAATTTAAAATGGGAGGCAAATTTCATTATGAAATAAATGTTTTTCTCTAATACACTTTGGACACAATTAATGGTTCCCTCAGAAATTCTTATGAGTAAAATATCTAAAGTAGATTCCCATTCATATTAACATTTTTAGCACACCAGGGTGATCATGAACATGAAATTGTCCATCCATGACTTCCTGTTCCACAGGAGTATAAAGGAAACACAAAGGCCAAATTCCATTAATCATTCATCACAGTGAGTAAATCCAAAGAATATAGTTCTGATGTTCAGCAAAAGATTGTTGAGCTTCACAAAATAGAAAGTGGCTGTAAGAAAATAGCTAAAGCATTGAAAATCCCCATTTTCACCATCACGACAATAATTAAGAAGTTTCAATCAACTAAAGATGTTATGAATCTGCCTGAAACACGACGTGTCTATATTGTCCTAATGCACGTTGAGGAGGAAAGTTTGAGTGGCCAAAGACTCTCCGAGGATCACAGATGGAGAATTTTTTTTTTTTTTTTCAAACAACACCTTCATCACCACAAGTTGTTTGGGAGGGTTTCAAGAAAAATCCTCCTCGATTTCAACAAAAACATGTGTCACTGAGCACAAAATGAAGCTTCTGCCATGGCCGTCCCAGTTCCCTGACCTGAACACTATAGAAAATGAGTGAGGTGAACTGAAGACGAAAAGCACCAACATGGAGCTGGGAATCTGAAGGATCTGGAGAGATTCTGCATGAAGGAATGATCTCTGATCTTGTCAGGTGTTCTCCAAACTCATCAGGCATTATAGGAGAAGACTCAGAGCTGTTATCTTGGCAAAAGGAGGTTGCAAAAAGTATTGAATAAAAGGGTACCGTTAACTGTGTCCAACGTGTATTAGAGAAAAACATGTATTTCATAATGAGATTTACCCACCATTTTAAATTCTTATGCTTCAATGAAAGGTTAGAATTCTGAACATTGAAGAAATGAACATTAATTCAGCAAGGGCACATTAAATTGATCAAATATGACAGTAAATACAGTTATAATGTGACAATATATTATATGTTACAATACATATATACAATATTCTATTTTATGCGTCACATTTTCCACAAAAATATAAAGCAGCACAACTGTACTAAACATTGATAATAATAATAATAATAATACATGTTTCTTGATTATCAAATCATCATATTAGAATGATTTCTGAAGGATCATGTGACACTGAAGGCTAGAGTAATGTTGCTGAAAATTCAGCTTTGATCACAGGAATAAATGACATTTATATATTAAATTACAATTATTTTAAATTGTAATAATATTTCACAATATTACTGTTTTTACTGTATTTTTGCAGTTTTGGTGAGCATAAGAAACTTCTTTCAAAACCATGAAAAACTCTTACCAACCCCTAACTATTTATTTTATTTAATACATTTTTATATTAAGCAGATTTTAATAATCTTAATTGTTGTTTCTTATTAGTAAGTTAACAAAACCTAAATATTAAAAAAGCTTAAAAAATCCAATGTCAAAAATATGATAAAACGTATTAAAAATATATCTTTTTTGTGTTTAGAATTCATGTACCATGTTCACTGAGTTCAAATTGTTATTTTTAAGCCATCGTGGATCATTTTATATGTTTATTTTCTACTGTGGCATGATATTTTGATATCTAGCTTGAATACTATGCTTTCATCTACTGAAACTATTCTCAGATTTGTTCCTGCTGCTTGTGATCAGTTCCAGGTCTGGTTCAGTCCGGTTCATAAGCCCTGAGCCGCAGTGAGCCGCTGCCCCAGTCCCCGCGCCCTCCATCCTCACCTGCTCCAGCAGCAGCAGCACAGCGCACAGTTGCTGGAGAGACTCAAACAGCAGACGCACCTGGGCAAGCCTGTAAAAATGCTGTGATTTTAACAGTAAAAGCTGTAAAAATGCGCGGTGAAAAACGTTTACAGAAAGGTACTATATCGGTGAATAACGTAATAGCAGTACATTTAATGCTGTTAAATTCACCAATTCATTGTAAAATTTACAGAGTCCCCAATTGCGCGTGACAGTTTAGTTAGTTTTTCTCATTTTTTTCATCAGTTATGTACATTAGGGTTTTATGTTCACTAATGTGTTAAATTAATGTTTATTGTATTTTTAAAATTTCTGCATGTTCCATGATGGTGTTTAGTTTGTGTGTGAAGCACTGTGTGCTATATATTAGTAGTCCTTCTCAGCTTGTGGAAAAGCTGCTTGTGATGAACTTTGATTAATCATGTGACTCTCATCACCACTGTGTTTAGTGACTGTCAGTGTATTATAAAGTACAAAACAGATATTGTACTTCATTAGGTTGTAAATTAACATTAGAGAGACATTTTCGTAAAAACAGATTTTTTTTTAGCAGACGCACCTGCCGGATTTTTACCGTAAATTTTACTGGGATTTTTTTTACAGTGTACAGATCACGCCTGTCGCACCTCGCTTCACTCAGACCAGCTGCTCATCGCTTCTTTTTCGTTTTTTTGTTTAGGGGTTAAACGAAGTATCACGAAATACGTGAGCAGAGATATATCGGGGTTTTTTTTTTTTTGACTGTCCACTTTAGACATAACCAATTAGTAGTGTGTTGAAACTTACTGTTGTGGCGAGGGACATGATATTTCGATATCAGCGTTTGATATAAGCGTTTGACCAATCAAAACACACTGGTCCAGCCGACCAATCAGAGCTTTGGAAGGAGGGGCTTAAAAGAGACAGGAACTAAACGGAGCGTTACTGACAGACTGAGAAGAGAGGTGCTGCAACAATATAAAGGTGTTTTTTGAACATTCAAGTGTGAAAACATGTTCTAGTAGAGCCCAGAAACAAAATTAAGTCCTTAATAGTTCCTCTTTAACAAATGTAAGCTTATTGTAAAGTGTTACCAAAAGAAGTATACAGCATTTTAGTACAGGACACTACAACATACAATAATAAATTATCTCAAAGGAGAAAAAAATCGATGAGGATCTCTGTGTCCTTCAGCTCATGTCGAAGTCCAGCGAGAAGCCTCGTCTCCGGCAGATCCCCTCAGAGGACATGGACTCAGAGGAGGTGGGGCCGTCAGCTGGCGACGCCCACCAGGGCAGGGGCAGGGCGGAGTCACAGAGAGAGCTGGAGTGTCAGGAGGAGCAGATCAACCTGCAGCACACCCTCATTCTCAACCAGGTTAGAACCAAACGTGAAGAAGTTCAATAAGCCATACAAGTTTTGTTATATAAAAAGGTCTGGCAAAATGTTATTACACATAATTGAAAAATAGTTTATATTATAGGTGAGGGGGAAGCCGAAAATTGAAATATTACAATGATTGATTGTGGTTGGATGTCACAAAAATACATCTAAGTAAAAAAAAGTTTACAGTCTATAAGATTTTATTAGGCTGCATTTATTTGATCAAAAACAGTAACATTATAAAATATTATTAAAATTTTAAATAATTGTAATTTAAAATAGAAGTGTAATTTATTCCTGTGATCAAAGCTGAATTTTCAGCATCATTCACTTATGAATAGAAAAAAAAAAACAGCATTTATTTCAACTTGAAATCTTTTATAATGTTATAAATGTCTTTACATTTATAGAAACTGTTGAACAGTAGTGTAGATCTCAAAATCGAAAAATGTATGTTTGTACCATTAAGATTTTTCTTTTAAACTGCCCCAGTACTCATTTACTGTAATGTCTCAATGTTTTATTTTTGAGTTTGTTAGAAATTCTCATTATTATCCATAACAGTTTGAATTTGATGATCATTACTGTGATACAATAAAAAGGGTCCCACTTTATATTAGGTGGCCTTAACTACTATGTACTTACATTTAAATTAATCATTCGATACAATGCACTTACTGTTTACATACATGTTTTTACATTGTACTTATATTTTAAAAACACCTGCATGTAATTACATCTGTAATTAATTTCTGTAATTACATGTATAATTACACTGTTGACCCATCTCTTACACCTTACCCCTACCCTTAAACCTACCCATACCACCAAATCTGTCCCTAACCTTACCCGTATCACACCTCAATAGCAGCAAAAGTGTTTTGCAATTCAATATGAACCCAATAAGTACATTGTACTTATTTTTTGATGTAAGTACATAGTAGTTAAGGCCACATAATATAGAGTGGGACCATAAAAAGCAGTACAACAAATTAGCATGAGATAATTTTTAGTTTGATTTATAGCTGCTTCTTTTCATTTATTTATTTTCATTTTAATTTACACCATCTATCATGAGATATAAATACCATTAATATGTCATATATCCTCAGTTATTCATACTATAGTAAATGAGAAGGATTTTTTCCCACGTAGTGATACTTCTCAAATAAAATATTAAGTTACAGGCATTTATCTCAGATGCAGTTAGAGAAGCACTTTCCAGCAGTGCATGTAAACATGTTTTCATAAAACATCCTGAAATGCTTTCTTTGCAGTCACGTCTGTGGGAAACACAAAAACAACTTCAGCAGCTCCGCAGACAGACGGCTCACATGGAGACATTGGCGGTACCCATGATGATCGGCGGCATGCACCGGCCGCTCTCTCGTACGCAGTCGTCTCCTGCTTCCACCTCACTGACGCTGCCGGACAAAGCCTTGCCTCTGACCACGGCAACAGAGCCACCCCAGAGCCAACCCCGCTTCACCACGGGTACAGAGTCTCCTCCAACCACCCGTCACTCTTCACCAAATGATTCATTCACACTGACTAAAAACCTCAATGCAATGTGTGTGTAGGTCTGGTGTACGACTCCCAAATGCTGAAGCACCAATGCACGTGTGGAGACAACAGCAGCCACCCGGAGCATGCTGGGAGAATCCAGAGCATCTGGTCCCGCTTGCAGGAGAGGGGCCTCAGGGGCCAGTGTGAGGTATTTACAGCCTGCACTTCCTCTCCTTTCCTAAAGGGGGCACTGAGTAATCCGTCCTATCATTCTAACATGATATTTGCTTGAACACATCCACATTAAAGGGTCCCGGTTTAAACCGTCCCAGTTTATCCCATCTCATCATTTCTTCACCCTCATGTTGTAACAAACCTGCATGATGTTCTTTTCTTCTGTAGAACACAAAAGACCAATTTTTAGACTTCTTTTTAGTATGTAAAGCACCAAAAAGACAAAAAAGTACCATAAAAGTAGTCTATATGACACAATCTACTACATTCTAGTCTTCTGAAGCTACATGATAGATTCATGTGAGGAACAGACTGAAATTTAAGTTGCTATAAGTTTGCAAAACAGGTCAGAATGAGGAGAAATCAGGTCCATCCCTCGAAATGAGCTCTTCATTAAGACCCTGATCCGATTGGCTCAGTGAACTTATAATGCACTGCCTTGATAAAACGCCTGATATAATTCCTACAAAAAAATGTTATGGTAAATGTAGTTTGAACTATGTTATAATGACCATTATTGCCTGTTTTAGATAGCTTATGTAATAACATTGCATGCATATATCCGATTAGCCTGATAGCTAAGCTTATGCACTTTGCATTTTTACTTACCCTACACGTATTCACAACAAACTTAATTATTCATTTTCTTCTTATCATTTATTTATTATTATTGTTATTTATAATTTATCAAGTGAAAGAAATTACATTATGTCCGATTTGTGTTATTATTCACTATTTTGTAACAGCAAATTATAACAAAAATCGCAGTTATATAAATATTTAAATATAATGTCATTAGTCCGTACTTACTATTACTAGTGAACCTGACCTGATTTCTCATTAAAACTGACTGGTTCTCTAATAAACTCACTGAATCAATCATCTGGGGCCAGATTCGCAAAACATTCTTAAGAATAAAATTCTTCTTCTTAACTAAATAAATTCAGTTCTGTTCATCATATAAAGTGGTCGGGTCTCAAAATTTGGACTAAACCACTCAATTCAAATGGATTAGTTTTACGATCTCTTCATGAACTTTTTGAAGCATCAAAGTGTCAGTTACTTAGACTGTCAATTGAAAGGACAGAAATCTCTCAGATTTCATCAGAAAGATCTTAATTTGTGTTCCGAAGATGAACGAAAGTCTTACAGGTTGGGAACAATGTAATTATTGACAGAATTTTCATTTTTTGGGGTGAACTAACCCTTTGACTGCTATTTTCTTCTCTTTTTCTAACTTTAAGAAAAAAAAAAGATAAGAACATTCTTAAGAAATACAAAATATTTTGTAACTTTAAGTTAAAAATATTTTGTATTTCTTAAGAATGTTCTTATCTTTTTTTTTTCTTAAAGACAAAACTTAAGGCCTGGTTTCACAGACAAGGCTTAGATTAAGCCAGGATTAGGCCTTGGTTCAATTAGGACATTTAAGTGGCTTTTATAAATATGCCTTAGAAAAAACATTACTGGTGTGCATCTTGAGACAAAACAATGACACTGACCATATTTTAAGATATGTCAATACAATTTGCTTTCAGTTAAAACACCTCAAACATGCATTTTAGTCTGGGACTAGCTTAAGCCTTGTCTGTGAAACCGGTCAAAGAAATATTTGAATTCCTAAAAATCATTGTAAATAACCTCCGAAAGTTACTGCACCCTCCAACTTGTTTTAAATGCCCAAAGCAAAGTTGTCTCAGTAGTTTGTTTCAAATGTTAAGCAGTACAATAGAACACATTTAAATTACACGGTGCATTAAAAACGCAGCCACAGGAGCATTTGAAAGCAGGCATGTATCAGCGGCTCCCTAATATATCAGTGTATATATGTGTGTAACTGTATAATCGCTCACAGACATGTCTGTTGAGCGCGTGAACACAATTGGCCAATCAGAGGTGTTTAAGAATCCGCTCAACAGCACTCAAAATGCAAGGGGGAAATGCTGGTATTGTCACATTTTTAAAATTTCAGTACCGACGTGGTACCAAAGTCAGTACTTTTGACAACACTAGTTGATCTTAAGAAAATATTTGAGAACTTAAGTTTTTAAAAAAATGCATTCTTACAAATCTACTTAGAATTTATCTTCAGACATTTCTTAAATTCTTTCTTAAGAAGATTTTCGTGAATCCAACCACTGATCACAACAGCTCAAAATTTTCACTAAATAATGATTTAAATTTTCAGTAACACTATAGTTTAGGGTCCAATTCTCACTATTCACTAGTTGCTTATTAACATGCATATTACTGGGATATTGGCTGTTTATTAGTACTTATAAAGCACATATTAATGCCTTATTCTGCATGACCATATTCTACAGCCCATAATCCTACCAAATACCTAAAATTAACAACTTAAATTAATTAGGAGATTATTGAGGCAAAAGTCGTAGTTAATAGTTAGTTCATAGTGAGAATTGGACCCTAAACTAAAGTGTGACCAAATTTTCTTCAGACAAATCTTTTGAATGACTTACAGAAAACAAAATAAATTGCCTTGCCTTACTGATGAAAGTTTGAAAGAATTGAAAAAAAGGGGGGGAAATTCGCCAAAATGTCCAGAAAGCGCCCTGCTTTTATTAACTCCAATGTCATTATTGCTGACACCCATGTTTGCACCATGAAACATCTCTCTCATCATCTTTGATGTGTTTGCTTCCTCTACAGAGTATTCGAGGAAGGAAGGCCACCCTAGAAGAGTTACAGTCTGTCCACACGGAGCGTCACGTCCTGCTGTACGGCACCAATCCACTCAACCGCCTCAAACTGGACAATCGCAAACTGGCCGGTAACACATCATCACACACACATATGATTTAGATCTGATAGACATGAGTCAGCTGCAGCCTGGCCAGCACAACACCTAATTTTTCAAAGCAAAGACACACATGCACGCCAACACATGAATATAAGTGACTTTCAAAATGACTAAAGGGTTGGAAATGTCAAATGTCGATTGCGAGAATGACAGTTAATCCGCCTGACGTCACTCTGTGTCCAACAGGCATACTGTCACAGCGGATGTTCGTCATGCTGCCCTGTGGGGGAGTCGGGGTAAGTGAAAACACACACTAAAACACACTGCCTCAAACACACCAACTTGGCCATAAAGAAACATGTTAGATCGGAAATTAAGTAGAGATGCTTGATATGTTGGTGGTCAATATATTGTTTGTTGATAACTGGGGGAATTAAATGATTATTATTGATACGAAAAGTGGAATTATGGCAAGAATCTTACAGTATATAGTATATTTTTTGGCACATACAGTAAGACTTACTTTGTGTGTATAGAAGCATAAACCGGAAAAATATGGTGTTTTTTGCCAAGTTAGCATGTCATGTTGCTCTGTGTGGGTTATTTCAAGATCCATGCGTCATTTTACGCTGTGTTTGGGCTTGTTTTAATCAGAATCATCTGCTGTAAGTTAAAAAAGACCATTTTCTGGTAATGCTTTATTTCGATAGTCCACTTTCAGCATGTTTTTGCCAGTAACTTTGCAACTACATGTCAACTAACTCTCGTTAGAGTATTAGTAGACTGCCTGCTTAATATCTGATAACACTTTATTTTGATTTTCCCCAACAGATATTCTACTGACTCTAAGTGACTTTGTAACTACATGTCAACTTACTTTACTAACCTGAACCCTAACCTAACAGTCAACTAACAGTTTAATGAGAGTTAGTTGACATGTAGTTGCAAAGTTACTTATACAGTAGTTACTAGAATGTCTAAAGTAGACCATCAAAATAAAGTGTAACCAATTTTCCTTTTTTTGTTTGTTTCTTAACACTCTGAGGTCTGACGGTATCGCCGGCGATACCACCGTGGTTTTTTTCTTATCAGTGTGAAAGAGACTCAAAATACTCCGTCAATGTTGCACATACAATTAAGAGTTATACACCATTTTAATCTGTGGAATATCTTCTTTCATTTGTGTACACTCAGAGTAAAAACAGAATGTTGTGCTTTTTGTAGAATAAAGAAAACTAACATGATGCGTGATCTCTCGTCTCCCTCTGAACGAACTCCAATCTGATAGTTCTCAGAAAATGAACTGTAACTTAGTGAATACTAATGACAAAAAAATTACACTTATGTCTAAAAAAACGTTAAGATGTCAGGTTTTAAATCATGTAAGTCAAATCGAAAACAAAACTTCTGTGTTTATGTAATCTGTATGAAAAGAGAGCCATGTCAGAAATCCGTGATTCAGCTCATTATCCGCTAATGCGGCCACGCCCACGGAGCCAGCGCTATTCAGACGCAAATTCTGAGGCAATACATGCATTCATCGTCTCAATCGTGTATTTATTGTCTTGAAAAGTGTTTATTTGGATGTTAAAGCAATGGTTAGCGATCTCTAGAAGACATGCAGTTAGTTCCTGTTTTCTTTTCTTCTATAGATGAAGTTTAGATGAGTTTTTGTTTCTTTAGCGCCCTCCGGCTTTACTTTATATTGTAATAATATTTTTCTGTATGTTTCATATATCATGATGAGCTTGAGACATCACAGAAGGTTTTTTTCACAGCCTACCTGACTGAAATGCCTCATTAATATGCAAGTCATTTCAGCTCATTACTATCCAATTCTTTTGTCTTCTCAGGTGAGAATGGCCCATTTTCAGTGGTGATTCAAGCCTCCTCGCATACTGTGTTTCTTGGCAAAAAGTGTCTTACAAAAACTAAATCAATATATTGTTTTATATGAAGGAGTAAGCAGCATAATTTTTACATAATTTTGAAGCAAAAACTCTAGTTTACAACCTCCAATACCCTAAAGTCTTGTGAACACAGATTTACTATACTTTTTTTGGCCTTATTTCAGTGACTTAAGTTTTTTGTTTTTTCAATAACCACGCATAAATGTTATTCCTTCAAAAACACAAACATGTACATACATGTTCCTCACATATTATTGTAGCCTAGTTTGTGCTGAATACAGTGTAATGACACTTTTTCCATTAATATTTTTATGAACAACTGAAAAAAGCACAAATGTCAGAGCATGTCAAAACTTCTCCAAGCCCCAAATCAGCGTCAGACTCCAGAGGGTTAAAGTAATAAGTAAAAACGTGACAAAAAGCAACCTCTGCTATATTCTTTCTCACAAACAAATGCTCGGTATAGTTTGTGAGTGAAATAAATATTCTTTTATTTTTATATTCAAGACTCATAAATCAAGAATCATAAATGACATATCTATTTGATATTTGATCTATTTGTTATTAACAACCTATATCATAAATTGAAAGGGTTATAATGCAAAAACACCGTTTATTATCAGATATCATTATCTGCTTGGAAATTCTATTTCGGTTCTCCCTATCTATTTCCCTAAAATGATATATATAAAATCCATTACGCCTACATTGTGCAGCATATATGCCAGTGTGTGTGTGTGTGTGTGTATTTTTGTAAACATTTTAAGGAACACTGAATATGAATGCAATTTTTCATGACCTAATCTAAAATGAGAACGATTTACTCCTAATAACCAATTAACCATTCCTTTACTATGAGCTAATTAAATATTTGTGTTAATTACAGTGGCAATGAATGAAGAACTCACTATTTGCATATAGCCTATTATTATATTAACAGTGTAGAGACTACAATATATTAACTATGAATTAGCTATAAACTAATAGTTTGTTAATGATTTGTAAGTGCTTTATTACTGTATACTTATTATAAAATGTTACCAAAATATCTTCATTTGGGTTTCGAGAGATGGACAAGTCTTATGGGTTTAAGGGTGACAGGCGAGTGAGTAAATGCTGACAGAATTGTCATTTTTTTGGTGAAATAACCATTTAAGTGAACAGTGTGAATATCCTGATGTGTGTTGTCTTGACTGATGTGCGCGCACATGTCACTGTAGTACACGAGGCCATAGAGAGGGGTGTCCAAACCTGCTCCTGGAGGGCCACTGTCCTGCAAAGTTTAGCTCCAACTTGCCTCAACACACCTGGAAGATTCTAATATGCTTTGTAAGACCTTATTTAGCTGGTTCGGGTGTGTTTAATTGGGGTTGGAGATGATCTCTGCAGGACAGTGGCCCTCCAGGAGCAGGATTGGACAACGCTGCCGTAGAGTGTGCCATTTGAAATATTGGGTTGTATGCAGTGCTCATGACAATTGGCCACTACATTCCCTGTGTAGTGGGGAATGTAGCCCACGGTGACACCTGCTCCACAGAGAACCACTGGCCGACAGTCTATATGGCATGTGTGGACTTTCCATATGAGGGCCTGCCAGTCCCTTTCACTATATATCTGAAGTCAGAGTTCACTGATTCCAGCACAGTCTACCCGGGCAGCACCCCTGCTGAAAATTTGGAGAAAATGTTGAAAACTTCACTCTGACGATCAAGCTCAGAGCAGGTCCATGTGGAATGATTGGAACAATATGTGCCATGAAGGATAAAAGAAATTCCAGCCCTCTCATTGTTCACAGTGCCAAACCACAAGCAATGCAAGTTCTGCAAAAAAAAAAAAAAAAAAAAAAGGATGAGGGAAAATGAAAGAGAAAAGAGAGAAGGAAGATGTGGGGAGCAGGGCAACAAACAAAAGGGAGAGAGGGGAATGTATAACCTCATTCTTTCTTCTCATGGCCATCCCATACTCTCCTGCCCCTTGTGAATGTGCTTTTTTAGATTAATGATGGTTCTAGTGCTGTTTACTAAAGCAAACATCACAATTACTACCACTCATACTTAGAGTGAGGGGTTTGTTCAAATCTCTAGCCCCAAGTATCAAATTCAGCTGGCACTGTTTATGCTACGGACATGAATTATACCTCAAGTCTATCAGATTTTATGATTTTCACTTGGCAGATGATAAAGTGGATAATAAAATCCCATAGACTTACATTGAAGGAAGGACCTGATGCAAAATTTCACATGCTGCATTTGCTACAAGGCCAAATGCACAGATCCGATGGCTGATTTCCTTTTAAATGATTTCCCTCAACACTAAACAGTACAGATGGCGCTGTCTCGTTGGTTTGTTTTTGAAGCACTTGGTTTCCCATTTAGCTCATAAACAGGCTGTATGACTGAGGAAGGGTTATAATTAGTGGTTGACAGATAATTGCCAAAACCGTTATCATCAGCTGATATTTTGATATTTCTTGGGACAATGTGTTTTGGAAGCGGGACTTTTGGCTGTCGGAGGGGACACGAGCACGCGGCTTTAAATCCTTGATTTAAAACTATGCTGCACTCCATCCTGTTGGTGGTGCTCATTTCTTATGCACTAAGTACTGTATGTGAAATTAGTGCTACAGTACCTGGTCTTTAAGAAAATGGGATTCCCAGTACGCACAGATTACTAGTACTGTTGCTTAGAGGGTTTACTTTTATTTATTTGTGTTCCTCAGCAATTTTACAATAAGGTTCATTAGTTAACATTAGTTAAACATGAACTAAGAATGAACTTCTACAACATGTATTAATCTTAGTTAATGTTAATTCCAACAATTTATTAATGCATTATTAAAATCAAAAGTTTTATTTGTTATCACTGTGAACTAACATGAACAAACAATGAACAGCTGGATTTTTATTACCTAACATTAATGAAGATTAATAAATACAGTAACAGATGTATTGTTCATTGTTATGTAGGTTAATACATTAAAGGTGCCCTAGAACCAGTTTTTACAAGATGTAATATAAGTCTAAGATGCCCTCTAAATGTGTCTGTGAAGTTTCAGCTCAAAATACCCCATAGATTTTTTTTAATACATTTTTTTAACTGCCTATTTTGGGGCATCATTAACTATGCACCGATTCAGCACACGACCCCTTTAAATCACGCGCTCCCACGCTTGTTTCCGTGAATACAATAAGAAACAATGGTAACTTTAACCACATTTAACAGTACATTGCAAATGCTACGAAAATTTAGAAAGACAATTCACAAATATCACTAAAAATATCATGTAATCATGGATCATGTCAGTTATTATTGCTCCATCTGCCATTTTTCGCTATTGTTCTTGCTTGCTTACCAGTCTGATGATCAGCTTGCACAATCCAGAGTTAATACTGGCTGCCCTTGTGTAATGCCTTGAAAATGGGCTGGCAATGCAAATATGGGGGCGTACATATTAATGATCCAGACTGTTACGTAACAGTCGGTGTTATGTTGAGATTCGCCTGTTTTTCCGAGGTTTTTCAAACAAATGAAATTTACACAAGAAGGAGGAAGCAATGGAGTTTGAAACTCAATGTATGTCTTTTCCATGTACTCTTGTTATTCAACTATGCCAAGGTAAATTCAATTTTTGATTCTAGGGCACCTTTAACTAATGTTAACAAATGAACAAATTGACAGACAAATGAACATTTTACAGATTTATTTTTTATAATAAACATGTCAGTTGATTCATTTTCAAATTTATTTCTAATTATTTTAGTAAATATTATGTAAAATAAATATACATTTCACTTGGAATTATGCATGTGTTATTTGCTATCTTTAAGTGAAACAGTGTGATATCATATAGGCCTATATCAGCTATATCAGCCACCCTCTCTCTGAGAAATATTCCAAAATCCATAACGGTAGACCAATAGTTATAATAGGTTATCTGTTCCTTGGCAGTGTGTGAAAAAAGCTAAAGACTATGCAAGAGCGTACAACTACCAAAAACAATAGTAGTATAATCCAATTGGTTTCTAGGGCAATTAGCAACCAATCAGATTATAAATCTGTGTAACACCCTAGCAACCGCTACAACACACTACTATTCAAACGTTTGGGGGTCAGTACATTTTTAATACTTGTATTCATCAAGGGTGCATTAAATTGATCAAAAGTGACAGTAAAGACATTTAGTGTTATAAAATATTTCTATTTCAAATAAAAAAATGCTGTTTCAAATGCAGTTCTTTTTAACTTTCTATCCATTAAAAATCACTGTTTCCACATAAATATTAATCAACACTGATAATAATCAGAAATGTTTCTTGATCATCAAATCATCATATTAGAATGATTTCCGAAGGATCATGTGACTCTGAAGACTGGAGTAACAATGCTGAAAATTCAGCAGGAATAAGTTACATTCTAAAATATTTTTACATAGAAAACAGTTATTTTAAATTATAATAATATTTTACAATACTGCTGTATTTTTGATCAAATAAATGCAGTGTGGGTGAGCATAAGAGACTTCTTTCAAAAACATATTTTCAACCCCAAACTTTTGAGCGCTAGTGTATTAGCATAATGTCCGCAAGTTTTGCACAGATAAGAACAAGTGTAGTTGATCTAGCTCAAAATATCACATATTAGGCCTTTTTCATTCTCCAATATGATAATGCGTGTAATCTGCAAGCCGGCGCAGCGATGAGAGGTCGTGTTTATGGCAATATGTAGACCACACACAAAGAATATTTAAACATAGCATTAGTATGACACATAACAGGAAATCTATTTATAGTGTCGGTCATTCTAGCCTCTTTCTTTTAGTGTATTCTTGAAATGTAGTTTATGTTCTGTAATTTGTAACACACACTTCGCCTTGTGGATGCTTACAACAAAAATAAGCATCTAAATACTTTTGCAAGCATGAGTGATCTTTATACAAATATGGTTGGGTAAACATATTTCATCATAATTCTCCAGCGTTCACATCTGTATGAACGCGTACAGCTGGTTATTCATTCATCTGTTATGTGAATAGGATTACGGTCAGTTTACTGATGGGTTTAAATAGTGGGTTAAGAAGAGTTAAAAATGAGATCGTTAAAATATGAGTTCAAATTCCACCTCGTCTTGTTGTCTGCGGTTGTTGTTGACGAGCACATCTCTGTTTCGTCAGTTTACGAGCAGACTTTCCGTAAGTGCCCGTCGCACAGCATGCAACGCTGGCATCGTGCAGCCATGCCCTTCGCTTGAACCGCTGTTTGCGGCTTTGCAGATTTATGAACGCTGATCATGGCTGTCATAATGATAAATGTGCTAGTGTACGCCAAGACAATTCAGCTACATCATTTTATTCTGGCAGAATGGGTGACTGACAGAGATTATTCGTCATGTGCGCGGCGCTGAGGGATTACGTTAGCCAGGGCTTGGGTGGAGGCGCACACTGTGAAACCTTCTCAAAATCATGTGTTAACTCGGGTTTACATGCACATAAATCACTGAGCCAAGCACTTTTGTTTATGAACGGATTGGTTACTCTTAAGTGGAGTAAATAAATAGATCAACAGATTTTTAGCCTTCACCAGAGCTCTTTGCTTGTGTTTGGACAGGTGGACAACGACACCATCTGGAACGAGATGCACACCTCCACAGCGTCTCGCATGGCGGCCGGGAGCGTGACGGAGCTGGCCTTCAGAGTGGCTAAAGGAGAGCTCAAGGTCGGTTCAGAACAATATACAAAAATCTATTGATTTTAGGCATCTGTTTAGTACAGTAGGTCAGCTGCTTCTTATTAGATAGAATTAGATAAACAGAATAATCGACAATGGACCATTGTATTATTGATAATTCATTTTCAGTTAATGCAATGGTCCTCAGACCTAGTTACCACCTGTATACATGTGTCAAAACATTTCTCAGGTGTGCAACAACTTCTTTACCCACTATTTGGCTTAGAAACAGCCCATTCTGATGTTACTATTTGTTGACAACGCAACCTAGTACTGAAACAAACCTGGAAATAGTATAAAAATATGCACAGTGTTGAAGAAGCTACAGCTGCAAAGCTACAAATAATTTAGAGTAGTTCAACTAGACCCTTATTTAACAAAGTCATTAAGCTAATAACTGTTTTCTATGTGAATATATCTAAAATGTAATTTATTCCTGTGGTCAAACTGAATTTTCAGCATCATTACTCCAGTCTTCAGAGTCACATGATCCTTCAGAAATCATTCTAATATGCTGATTTGATGCTCAAGAAACATTTCTGATTATTATCAATGTCGAAAACAGTTGTGCTGCTTAATATTTTTGTGGAAACCATGTTTTCTTTAGGATTCTTTGATGAATAGAAATTACAAAAGAAGACAATTGATTTCATTATAAATGGGTTTATTGACAATTTAATGCATTTTTGATGAATAAAAGTATCATTTCTTTAAAAAAAAATCTTACTGAGCCCAAACTTTTGAACATTATCTGGCAAGAAACATCTAAATTAGAGCATTGAAAAGCATTACATTTTATAAGTAATAAAACAAGAATGAGGTTTCAATGTTGTGACAGACCTCAGTAGCCTAATATTTCGATGTAAGGATCAAAATGAATCACTAAATCATGACCGGTGCATCCATGCAAACAAACTGATTCACTAAAATGATTCAGACTTTGGTACATATAAGAGAGAAGAGAGATTGTTTGATTATTGCCCCAGATTGCTCTGCTGTAAAGCTGAATGAGAAATGCAATTTGTTAAATACAGTGATTAAAGGGTTAGTTCACCCAAAAATGAAAATTATTCATTATGGCAAGACCTTCGTTCCTCTTTGGAACACAAATGAAGATTTTTTGATAAAATCCAATGGCTCAGTGAGGCCTCCATTGACAGCAAGTTAATTTACACTTTCAAGTGCCCAGAAAGGTACTAAAGACATATTTAAAACAGTCAATGC
The DNA here is from genome assembly GCF_018812025.1 of Megalobrama amblycephala. Classification (NCBI taxonomy): domain Eukaryota; kingdom Metazoa; phylum Chordata; class Actinopteri; order Cypriniformes; family Xenocyprididae; genus Megalobrama; species Megalobrama amblycephala. Next base: position 919,843 of record NW_025953339.1, on the reverse strand, counting down.
GATTACAGTGGTTCAGCCTAAATGTTATGAAGCAACGAGAATACTTTTTTTGCTCCAAAAAAAAAAGACTTTATTCAACAATTTCTAGTGATGGGCAATTTCAAAACACTGCTTCATGAAGCTTCGAAGCTTTATGAATCTTTTGTTTTGAATCATTGGTTCAGAGTGTGTATCAAACTGCCAAAGTCACATGATTTTAGTAAACGAAAGAATAAAAGTAGTTAATAGTCTCTTATTGGCCTGTTTAGCTGAGCAAATAAGAGACTATTAACTACTATTATTCTTTTTAATTATAGGCCTACTAATGTCTAACTAAAACATCTACAACAATGTATAAAACTGAGAGAGATCAGAGATCAGGTAAAACCTGTAGACTTGATTCATGGGTTCACAGAGATCATCGCCCCCCAGTGGTGAACCAGTGAAATTTTGAAATGTTTCGAAACACTTATGATGTAATGAAGCCTCGTTTACTGAAATCACATGACTTTGGCGGTTTGATACATGCTCCGAACCACTGATTCGAAACAAAAGATACGTAAAGCTTCGAAGCTTCATGAAGCAGTGTTTTGAAATCGCCCATCACTAGAAATTGTTGAAAAAAGTCATTATTTTGTTTTTATGCCGCACAAAAAGTATTCTTGTTGCATCATAACATTAGGGTTGAACCACTGTAGTCACATGAACTGTTTTAAATATGTCTTTAGTAGCTTTCTTCAGTCAACACTCTTGGATCATGTGTCAACCAATCAGAATCAAGTCCTCATTTCCTTTCAGAGAGCCTTTGTAATTACCATTACTTCAAATAAAAATGAACCAAGTAGCAAACTGATTAAGACGTGGAAAACTGTAACGACCATGAGGGAATGGTTCAATCACTCAAATCCCCTGCTGGTAATTAAACTTAATGAAGGTTATAGGGGATGTTTCAGGGAAATGGCTTTATTGCTTTAACTGAAAGTGGTGGCCCGTTTGTTGAAGCAGTTTGGTGAAAACATCATTTCTGTGTGCGAGGCGACTGGTAAATGCGCAGTTAATGACATGTTGGTTTCCATGTTTCAGAACGGCTTTGCTGTGGTTAGGCCACCAGGACATCACGCAGACCCGTCAAACCCCATGTAAGTCTGGCTGTTACATACAGAAACTGTTCTGTACATTGCTTGAGTTTGTTTTCAGTCGGCATGAAACAGAACTTGCGATATTTTCCTCCATGTGAGTGACAGGTTGCCCGTTTGTCGAGTATCCTTATAAGAGCAGTCTTAATTTAGTTAAATCATTTCTCAAATGACCGTAAAGAGTTGTGAGAAAATGAGATGTTCATGTTCAGCGGCAGTGGCTCTTAAAGTGACAGTAGCCTAATAAACCAGTTGCTGTGATGTCTGTCATTAATGTTAATCAAAGAACATAGATAACAGAGAAAATTGTAGTTTTAATAAGGATTACTATATATTTCATTTATAATTTATGCAGTTGAGACTGTTGTAAAGTGTTTGATAACGTTATTTAATTTCTGTAGGCCTATATAGGTAAGGCCACAGGTAAATATGACATTTATTATAATGGGTTTATGTGAACATTGTTTTACTTAAATTAAATTTTTTTTAAAAAAATTTAAAGCCTAATAAATGTTGAAATTGATAGCTTTCCGTTATACTCTAATGTTGAATTAATGTTAAAAAAATAAATTTCATAGAGACATCAGTAGCAGTAGCAGTATCTGTGATCCTGGTCTTCATTCGTAAAAAGATGCCATTAAACAAATATTTAAAATATACTGTCTACTAAAAAAATTCTTCAAATAAAAGGAATGCATAAAATAGTAATAATAATAATAAAAATGTGAGTGCTTGGTAATGTACAGTATATTGTGCATGTGAGTTTGGGTTCATTTATTGTGGTCATGAGTGAAATTCTTCTTCCTGTACATGTGTGTTGATGGCTGAAGTGTGGAATAAGGAGTGTAGTGTTTGTCTGACGTGGGTGTTGTGTTTGCACATGTGCACTCTGTCACCTCGCGTTCGGCGTGTGTTGCAGCGTCAGCACGCCTGTCCGTGTGTGTGGATATTTATGGCTTGATAATGAAGGTTTGGAGGGAACGGGAGGAAAGACGCTGATTTATTTCAGCAGTTATTAGCCTGCTGAGTTTGCTCTTTCCAAATTTCTCAGCGTTTCACCTCGCTCCCTTACTTCCCAGCGCATATCTTATCATCTGCTTGAAGTTTCCATGTTTAATATTTGTGTATATGTCCATATTTAAATGCTTTTAGGCTATACCTCAAGACTTTCTTTCAGTCTATTAGGATAAAATTGCACATCCGCTGAGTTCAGTTGCGTGAGAACATTTGTTTGCGTACTACTACTACAACATAGTTTTGTTGTTTCATTTCCAATAATTGATGGTATTTAATGTGGGAGACCTCACTTAATCTCTTTCTGTCTCTTAGGGGTTTTTGTTTCTTCAACTCTGTGGCGATCGCTGCTAAGCAGCTCCAGCAGAAACTCAGTGCCAGTAAAATCCTCATCGTTGACTGGGTGAGAGCTCTCGATTCAGGGCATGCAAATTCTGTCCAAAAACCATAAAACAATTCTTTTTTTAATAGAAGAATTATTTTCATGTTATGTCAAGTAACTGATATGATGGCTAATATTGAAAATCTAGACTATCCCTATTATGCAGATTAAAACAATAAAAGAGTTTAGTAGTAAATTCAGGCATCACAACAGAGTAATGTACAGAATGAAAAATAAAGAACAATTTGATTCAATTATATATCCACATTACATACAGTATACAATATCTAATCAATAAAAAATAGCTAGTATTGTCTTATTACCGATACATTACCAATATACTAAACTGTATTGTGAGTTGGCCATCAATGCTAGTTGACTACTGCAAAAATTCTACAATTATTCTGGGATATTTTCAATTAAACCTAATTGAAAATATTGTTTTCGAAAGAATCAATTGAACTGATTTGCACCTGATTCAAACTTTTAAACGGTACGGTTGAACTGTTGAATCATTCAACAAATTACTTCCAGATTTTGGGCCAAAAACTGCTAATGTTAACTCAACAGCAACCAAAATACAAATAAAATAAAATAAAATGCTTACAAATAAAAGAAAGTGTTAAAGTTAAACGTCTTAGTGATAGCTTTTTTACTTGCTCTGTAGTGTTCCTTTGTGTACTGAATGTAAACAATTTTGTAACCTGATCATTTTTCGGCATCAACCATTCAGGACGTTCACCATGGCAACGGCACCCAGGAAATCTTCTACAATGACCCAAGCATCCTCTACATCTCCCTCCATCGCTACGACAATGGAAACTTCTTCCCCGGAAGTGGTGGACCGGCAGAGGTCAGTACGCAAAGATCAGTGATTACCAAATACAACACTCTTTGGTTGAGATTCTTATTTATTGCTGTAAATCACTATAAGCTCACATGCATCATGGCCTTTAGCACAAAAGGATCACAGTGAATGGAGTGTTTTCAGTGTTTAACAGCAGTGCCGTCATGTTTGATTCGTCCCAGGTGGGTTCTGGTGCCGGTGAGGGTTTTAACGTTAATGTGGCGTGGACCGGTGGACTGGATCCTCCCATGGGCGATGCAGAGTACCTGGCTGCATTCAGGTATACTTTAACTTTGTTATTTGATATTCTCAACTAACTCAGGGGATCACTTTAACAGGGACAGTATTCCCTGGAAATATGTTCATATAAACCATGTCGTATCCGAATATATGGATCAGTTTCACATAAATAAATGAATTTGGACATTGGAAGACACCATGATTATTTAATGTGGTATATTTGCTGATTTCAGGGTTAGGGGAAGCAGCAATAGTAACATACAAATTTGGTGATGCATTGAAATTGTGGCAACCAAAAAATATTGGATTAAACAGCAAAAAAAACCATTTCCGTTTTTGGCCAAAATATGATTAATTAGCACATTTTGACTGCCTCAGCATCTATTTTGTGCACACAATGTGGAAAAGCTACAAGCAGGCAAACATGTCAGCAGTATAGGTTGCACTTCACCATGACCAAACATGATGCTAGAGTAGCAGTGTGTAAAATGTGTTCAGCTAAAACATCAAGAAACGGTTCATTGCCAAAGAACTTTACTATGACTGGTTCAATTTATCACCTGAGATCATGACATTCTGAACACTATACTGAGTTTGACACTTCAGCTGACACTTCAGGGATGTGTTGTGGTCGTGTCTAGATGCAGGTCCTCCATCTGATGTGGATACGGCCCGGATCCAACTGACTACGATTGACCTCGGGATAAACAGACAGACTAATATTAGCGTAGATGCCATTCTTCTTCTGATGTAACGAGTACATCTGGTGTTATAGGAAGTGTTCCCAGTTCCGGCTTGCCTAATTTATGCAGCCTAACAATCCTTTAATGGATTTGAAAACATAAATTGATAATGTGTTATGTGTATGCCAGGTTGAAGAGATGCATTTTTAGTCTAGATTTAAACTGACAGAGTGCGTCTGCTTCCTGAACAATGCTAGGAAGATTGTTCCAGAGTTTAGGTGCCAAATAGGAGAAGCCTGTGGTTGATTTTGATATTTTAGGTATTATCGACTGGCCAGATCTGATTCTGAGATCGCAATAAACGTGAAGGACTATAATGCTTTAAGAGCTCACTTAGGTACTGGGGAGCTAAACCATTTAGTGCTTTGTAAGTAATTAGCAAGATTTTAAATCTATACGATGTTTAATAGGGAGCCAATGCGGTGTTGACAGAACCGGGGTAATATGGTCATACTTCCTGGTTCTAGTAAGAACTCTAGCTGCTGCGTTTTGGACCAGCTGTAGTTTATTTATCAAGAGAGCGGAACAACCACCCAGTAGAACGCTACAGTAATCTTGCCTTGAGGTCATGAATGCATGAACTAATTGTTCCGCATTTGACATTGAGGGCATTTGTCATAGTTTAGATATATTTTTATAATGGAAGAATGCAGTTTTACAAATGCTAGAAACATGGCTTTCAAATAAAAGATTGGTATCAAATATCACACTTTATTGTGATGGTCTCGGACATTCTATTGACTAGAAGTAACTTTGCAAGTACATGTCAACTTATTCTAACCCTAAGTCTACTAATACACTAATGAGAGTTAGACATGTAGATGCAACGTTACTTATAGTCGACAGAATGTGTTAAAGAGACCATCAAAATAAAGTAAAACCCATACTTTTTTAATGGTCGCAAAGTTCATATTCTTAATGTAGTATCTACTCATTATGCAATTTTGGACACACCGACTGTCTTTGGAGTAAGCAGGTGTTAAGTGCTGTGTGAAGGGCACAGTGCTGTTGGGGAACACAGCAACTTTTCTATTCTTGGATCATACGGAGTCCAGAAGTGTAACCACAACCACACCACCATCCACTTCATATGTCTTGTTAAGTCTTTACATGGCCCGTTCATCATCAGGTCAGAGTTCAGGAAGAAGCATTTGACATTCCATCATCAGTTTTGCCAAGAACCAGGTCCTCTTCCCTGTGGGCGTCCTTCATATAACATTGGATTCTCTTCTTTGTTCTTGTGCACTAGTATTTGCACTGAGAACTTTGATATCAAGAATTAAACAGGACTATCCCCTTCTGGCGACTGCCAACCTGTATCAGTCAAGGTGTTTATTGTAGTCTGAAACACTTGCAGGGCTTCAAATGATTCCCAGCTTTTTCATTGCATTGGGATCAAACTCAAGCTTGGCCACTTCCACATGCAACTTAATTGCCGCCGGTGGGTGGTTTTATTAAAGGTTTTTAGCATTTTTGAAGGAAGCCTGCTTCAGGTTTTTGGTTTTGGTCCAGGGAGGCATTGCTAACCACACGCTAACCAGGATCCCTGTGTGAAAGTGGGTGGGCGTCTAAAAAGACCTTTAAGATCTTCAGGACTGAACGTTTTCAGAATGTTATGCCTCTAACCAGCCTGTCTCTCCTTGACTTCCTGTGTCTTGTACACTCTTTCTCGTCCTTTTATTGGTCTTTAATGAATGCTGCGCTCTCTCTCTTTCCCTCCACCCAAACTAAAATTGTTCCTCTCCACACAGGGGAGCGTGGGTAGTTTTATTGGTCTAGAGGGGAGGCGGAGTTGGTAACAACGGTGAGGGTAGGCGGAGAGGGGGGGAGAGTAGTGGAGGATCCTGGGTAATTAAGGCAAATGGCTCCCAGATGGCGGGCTGTCAGTGACGTGAGGAGAACGACAAGCTCCAAATGGGAACCAGATGCAGCGGCGGTCGCTTTGAACTCGCCGGTGATGCGCTCAAGAGGCGAAATCACTGGCAGGGCTGGCGTCCTCCGAGCGCAAGAAAGAGAGAGACGAGGAAGGAAGAGAGAGCGAGGCGGTTATTAACAAAACCTAATTCAAACACTTTAGTCATTGGGATTGTCACGCTGTGCTTTGGCCAGCTTAATTTTTGTAGAATTTGTCAACTGTAACAGGAACGCCACTGGACTTTTTTCTTCTTTTCAGTCTTTTGTGGGCAAATAGTTTCTCACATGAAACATATTTCTGTGAAGGCTTTGATTAGAACAAATGTAAATCTGAGAAATACACCCAAAAGAATAAGAATAAAAGTAATCTGGATCAATTCTGCTTATTATTAAAATAAATGTGACTATTTATTGAGCATTCGTGTATTTTGTAATATTTATATTGCCTGCATTTCATTAAAAATATTATATTTGTCATGCTTCAGAAGACCCCTTAAAGGAATACTTTACCCAAAAATGAAAATGCAAATTAATTTACTCTCCCCACGACATTCTTCTGTGGAAGAAAGAAGGAGATGTTTTAAAGAATGTAGTTGGTTGCTTTTCATGTAATTACAATGAATGGTCACTGAAGCTTCAAATCAGATCCAAAAGCATCATAAAAGTATCATAAAAGCAGTCCATATGACTCATGCACTTTATTCCAATTCTTCTGAAGCCAGGAGCAGACTGAAATTTAATTTGTTATTCAATCTTGACATGTGCCCTGGTTTTTGTTGCCGTGTTCATGAGAGAAGTAAGAACGAATCATTCTTTTGAGTTGGATCTTTTAATGAATCCGTTGATCCAGGTTCACAAAAGCAGTCTGAATGATTTGTTTATGATTCAGTTTCAAGTTTAGGTTAACAGGTGAAGATTATAAATGAATAAGAACTTCTTAAAGTCATTTAGGTTTTGAATGACATGAGTATGAGTAAATGATGAGAGAATTGCCTTTTTTTTTGGTGAACTAACCATTGAAGCCTCTCTTGGTTTATGGTTTGAAATTGTTCTTGCATAAAGATACTACTGCAGTCTTACCTATGAGCAGCTATCACTGATAAAATATTAACTAAGTGTTGTCTATGCATTGTTTTGATGTTTAGGACGGTGGTGATGCCCATTGCTCAGGAGTTTTCCCCAGACGTGGTGTTGGTCTCTTCAGGGTTTGATGCTGCAGAAGGACACCCTGCTCCTTTAGGAGGATACAAAGTCACTGCTAAATGTAGGATATTTCTGTTAACATAACATCTTATGAATGATGGATATGAATACATCAAATTAATTTATATAAATTGCATTTAATTTTTAAGCCGTCTCAGAAAAGCTTGTGTTTGGACTGTGTCGATAATACTGTTATTGGTCTCTCTGCAGGTTTTGGGATTTTGACTCGGCAGCTGATGACGTTAGCAGGAGGACGCGTGGTTCTAGCATTAGAGGGAGGTCACGACCTCACAGCCATATGTGATGCTTCTGAGGCCTGTGTCAGTGCTCTGCTGGGGCGGGAGGTCAGATTTCATGCATGATCTGTCCAAATACTTTATAACACATTTATTATACCTTTATAATCCTGTTATAAAATTGCCATTAACAAATTCTGAGCAATCTTGTTATGTAAGGTTGTTAACATGACCTTTCTGGCAAAGCCTTGTATGACGTGCTCTTTGTTTTAAAGGAATAACAAAAACACGCTTTTCATCTGGTTTTCTGTTAGGAGCCTCTTCCTGAGTCGACTCTACTGCAGACGCCCAATGCCAACGGAGTGCTTTCACTGCAGAGAGTTCTACAAATACAGAGTGAGTGTCTCTCGCCGCTCTCGTCCCAGTCTGCCTCTAATTATCCTGAAATGCACTGGCTTCCTGGTAGCACACATTTGTTTAATTCTTTGTAATTAATTATAATCATGATCATCTACGTTTCACCACATGGTTCCTGCTCTGCCAAAATATTCCAATAAAAACAACGGTACGGGACGCACTACGTGGCGTACACTAGCTCTCTCACGCTTTCTGTGTGTTATTGTGATTATCTGCCTGCGGTCAACATTCTGTTGTCATTCACGTTTTGCATACCTGTATGACTTTCTGTCTTCAGCTGAACACAATGGAATTTTTTTGCAGAATGTGTGAGCTGCTCTATTTATATGTGCAGTGATTCACTCGGTCAAGCTCCAATAAGGAGAGAAAAGCACCAATATTATTTGGTTTAATGTAGTATATATCAATGTTGGGTGTAATTCTTTACTAAGTAAATAATTACTTTAATAACTTTTCCCTTGAAAAAGTAAAGTAAGGGATTACTCTGTAATTTAATTATAGTTACTTCTGATGTAATTGCATTAAATATGGTATAGACTATAATACAACAATTTCGATATAAAACAATAGTGGATTAAACACCAAAATTTAACATCAAATGTTAAAAGTTTTTTAAGTAACCTTCTACCTTTAAATACTTTGGTCAGTTCAAGAATATGCAAATTAATGCAAATTTAAATTATTTATTTGAAAGACTTAAGAGAGCCATTTCATGTTTTTGTTTTGTTCAACTAGTCAAGGTTGATATGAGATTTAGAAAATAATTAGTAATAAATAATGAAATACTTTTTAGAGAGTGTAATTAGTACAGTAATCTAATTACACTGTTGAAGATGTAATTAGTAGTGAGTAATTCATTACTTTTTTAGAGTAACTTACCCAACACTGGTCTATGTGAGTCTATAGGTAGTGTATATTCTGAGGTCATACAATGTGCTTGTTTGAGGAACTGACTAAAAAGTCATTATCTTTCCTTCCGCCATAGTTCTCTAATGTCACGGAAGCTCAACCGTGCTTGCTTGATGTGCAAGAGCAGACCTGCAAGTCAAGCAAGCATGTTTGAACTTCTGTTTATTATATTTGATGTGCTCAATGTATGTGTGTTGATCAATGTTTATATAAAAGCCTAAATTAAATCTGTTCATCAAAGTTTTGGTTGCTTGGACTGACTTTCAGTGGAGGAACATAAATCTCTCAGGTTTCATTAAAATAGCTCCATTTGTGTGTGGAAGATTAACAAAAAAAAATCTTATAGATTTGGAACGAAATGAGTGTGAGTAAATGATGACAATTTTAATGTTTGGATGAACTGTCCCTTTAAATTCCAGTCTTTTCGTTAACACTTTACAATAAGGTTCATTAGTTAAACATTAGTTAATGTATTAACATGAACTAAGCATGAGCAATACGTTTGTTACTGAATCTACTAATCTTCGTTAACGTTAGTTAATCAAAATACACTTGTTCATTGTTTGTTCATGTTAGTTCAGTGCATTAACTAATGTTAACAAGATTTTAATAATGTATTGGTAAATGCTGAAATTAACATTAAAAAAGATTAACAAATGCTAAATGAGTGCAGTTCATTAAAATTAACTAATGTAGTTAACTAAAGTAAAGTGTTACCATCTTTACAAAAAGAACAAGTCGTATGTACTATTTTGCGGTTACTTTTTTCATACTTTCTGCAGTTTCATTTTATGGAAATGAGCAGCTTTGACATTCTGCAAAAGATCTTTTTTGTGATTCACTTTTTGAAAAAAAAAAAGTCATACAGGTTTGGAATGACATTAAGAAGAGTAAATAATGGCCGAATTGATATTTCTGAGTGAACTATTCCTTTAATTGTTTGATGCCAGTATTCCTGTAGTCCTGTCTGTTAACAGTGAAGTCTCTTCCTCTGTCTCAGGTCAGTATTGGTCGTCCCTCAAGCCGTTGGTGAGCACAGTGGGTATGTCATTTCTGGGTGCCCAGAGGAAAGACTGTGAGGAAACAGACACAGTGAATGCGATGGCGTCCCTCTCTGTGGGGGTCTTGACCAACAAAAGGTGCGTTCTGATGACGAAATTTTGCTAAATGTGATTATTATAATTTGTCACTCCTCAATAGTGCTTCATCTTCTTCTGTACACAAAACTAAAACTAAAAAATAATAAAAATGACAAAAGCAGATAATAAAATGACTAAAATTAAAATGAAATATATATAAAAGCTATACTATAATAATATATAAATACTACTAAAATAACACAGAGTGTGACAACCACATTCTACTACCGGATTTACTCACAAAACAATTCCGGTAAAGCCAAATTTTCCTACAGGATTTTGTTTTTGCAGAAAGGGGCAAATCTGCAATCCAAGTTAATTCATGCTAATGTTTTCATAGGTGCTCATTTCCCTTCTAATCTACTGTGGGCTTCACTGCTGTAGGAAATTATGCCTTTGATGCATTCTTGAGCATAAAATCCATTGTTTGATTCTAAACATAGACCTAATTTTTTTTACAGCCTTGCTGATGAACCCATGGAGCACGACGAAGACTCCCTTTAAACCAGGTCTTTACTTGTCTGAAAAACTGTCCAATACCAAATGGCGCTCCACATCATGTGAACGAGCCGTGCCTCAGACCAGCAGTGCCTCAGGGGGCGTGGCTTCCTCATCATGGCCCCTCCCCCAAAGACGCCACCTCAACACTGACCACCAGCGCAGCACGGCTAAGCTAACAACCCGCAGCTACAGATCAGTTGGGGCTCTGGGATCCACATCATCGTCTCCTTTCAAGTACCACACAAACAATCACACTAGAACGGATGAGGCCACTTTGTGCGTTAGTGTGTTTTTAACATTCACTAAAAGGATGCGCTCAAGAACTCGCAAATATTCACCTCTGGTGCCTCAAAAGAGACTATTTACTTTAGCTGGAGATGCGAAACAAGATTTGTGGGAACGGTTGAGGATTATTTAACCTTTTTTAAAGGCAGCCCACTTTACAAGTGAACTATTGAAGTGCTGAGAGAAAATGAGGGGTTTTCCTTGCACCTGGCAACCACAAAGTGTCTCCACTCTATGATGTCATTACTATTAACCAATTTAACCACTAAAGAAGAAGAAGAAGAAGAAGAAGAAATAACGATCTTGACAACTGTGGGTTTTATAAATCTTAATTTTTTTTGCACTGTGCATTCCATAATGTGAACCGTGAAATTTTCCAAACCTCTGGGAAAAAAAAGGTCTAATTCTGTATCTAGTTTTACGCTTAACGTTCTTTTTTTAAAGTGAAGCAAAAAAACAGTTGCATTCTTGTCAAGTTCAGTTACATTCTACCTGCATTCCCAGCATGAAGGTTGTAAACTTGAATACTTCAAGATACTTCTTTGTACTGATTCTGTGTATCTGATTTAATGTTACGCCTCATGTTTTTTAAGGCCAGAGGGACAAACCAGCTATCAGCAAGTTAATTGCACACACCCACCCAAAACACACACATATACGTCCATATTTCTGTGCACGCAAACACACGTCGCATCCATATGACCACTGTACTTTTAATATCGTGGACACAGGAAGTGCTTACACTTTCCCTAGACTAACTATAACGCAAAGTAGATCAGTCTTTCTTTAGACCAAACTAATATGAATATGATTTTTATATGTGTGTGCGTGTGTATCTATCAGTCATATATTTTGTCTGTTCTGTATTCACAAACAAACCTCAATTGACCACAAGCAAAAACGCAAAACGACATTTGAATGGACTCTTGAAGCCACTTTAATGTTAAAACAATTCTGTATTTTTCATTGATCTTTGTTGTTTTGGACAAGGGAAATAACCAGCATTTAACCTGTGGAGGAGACGTTTCTAAAGTTGGTGTGCATTTAATGATTTTCTTTCATTGCTGTGCACTTAGAAATTACTGAGGGTTTTTTTTTTGTTGTTTTTTTGTTTTTTACGAGGGATGCATTGTTTTTGGATGGCGTTCTGTTTTCCACAGCCTGCACATAGATGTCTAATTCACACCAGTTGTGTGGATGAACTTTATAGTGATATTAAATATGTCTCTCAGCCGCTGGGATTCACATTTACGCCATCTTCAATGAACCGAAATAAATGTTAACCGAAATGGACAGACCTCTTCATATACTGTGCCACTCATCAGCACATTCAGTTTCAAAAACCATATCACTTACTATATGCTTTCTAAACAAAAGATTGGCCAAAATTTTGTCGGCTACGTTCTGGTTGCATAATCCTGACAGGTCAAACCGCCGAGAATAATGCGCTGGAAGTTATCGTCCACATGCTGTATCAATATCTCAAAGTGAAAGTGTGCTGTCTGGATGGTCGGGACATTACATTGGACTAGTAGCACAGTTCATGGTGCTTGTTTGACTTTAGTGTTGTGCTTTTGGGTTGATGAACGCCCCGACGGCTCGGATTTTTAGCATGACTTGGATGACAATGACCAAATCTCATTTTTTTTGAGTCTGCACAACCCTTTACCTCTGTATTTACAACCAAATACAGCGTTAACATTCTTTCTTGCATTCACTACAAGAAACAATCGTGACCTGACAAATTGCTGTTATTTCGAACACGTGGAATAAAAAGAGGCATTCCTATACAGATTTTCATAATGCTGCAGCTGTAAGTGCTCAGCACCTTCCCGACTAATGAGTCTTTACTTCATCCCTCTTTATTTTGTACCAAACCACTGTGGATAGTTTGTATGATTCCATGTATATAGTACCATCCTCCCATTTATCGATGTGTTGTGTTCATATGGCTGAGGTTTTCATGAAGACCCTGGGTAGCCTTTGCCCATCAGACCCCCATGAAGACTGTTGTAAAATAGAGCAGATGCAGACGTTCACCCATTAATGAAGTCATAGCTAATCTCTCTGAACTAGCGGCGATCTTGCTGCATATTTATAGTACTTCAAACAGTGCACTTGCATTTCACTAGCAACAAAACATACCTGCTCACCTTCAACGATTGATAAAAACCAGAAATCGCCTTGGTTAACGACTTAATTAGACAGCACTTAGTGACAGTTTCGCCGGGCCGTTCTGACTGTGACTACAAACAGATCTTGACATTCCGTTGCAGTTTGGACACTGATATTCGTCTTATATACAGTTATATTTTAGTGGTGTATTTTTACAATAGCTTTGTGCATTTGTACTGTTTTGATATACCTCTCAAAGCGCTTGTATTCTCTTGTCTCTCCAAACCCTTTATGAAGTAAAATGGAGAGCGTGTGCTGATGTCTTCACTTCTGTAAAAGCAAACCAGCGCCGTCTTAATTTCTGTCATTTACTCCCCTTTGCCTTGTTGTATGGACAATGTAAATAGTTACCTACGACCAAAAGACTTCACTTATGTGCCTTGAAGAGTACTTCACCTGTCAACCCCACTAACTGGATCTGTTTAACAAAGAATAACAGAAATTATGTTTTCGAATCTTCCTGTACTTATCGATTCCCCCGTTTATTTCCGATTTCTTTTGTTTCTCTGTGTATAGAAAAGAATGTCTATTTTGTACTGTTTCTATCTTCCTAATTAAAATGAAAAGCATTTTTTGTTTGCCTGAATTTTGTTCAGCTTTGTCATTTTTATTTGTACATTCTGCTGCTAAAATGTCTGAACATCAAATACCAGCGAACCTGAATGAAATGAATCAAATGTGTCACATGTGCACATACATGTGTTTTCTATTATATATCAAAAATTCACTCAGATCTATGGCTGGATCTTTTTATTATTTTAACATAGCATTGCCTTTAAAAAAATATACTATGATAACTACAATGCCCGCATTCTCCACCAAAAAAATACAGATGTTGTTACTGTAAATTTGTTAATTTGGTCACCAAAAAATGTGTTCACCAAGAATGAACCAGTACAATTATGCATTGCACATGCACACAACCAAAGAAGTGTGAAATAATTGTTCAATAACTAGAGAGAGTAAAACCTGAAGCCACTGGATCTTCCATAGACCGTCAGTAGTTCATATGATCATTTCTGGTTCCTTCTATTGTAACGTTTAGGCTTCTGCTTTAGTTTGGGCCACTATGGCAGTGTGTTTTGCACTTAGCTTCAAACATTCATCTTGTAATTGCCTTACCTAATTACACATACTAAACAGCAGAACATGGCACTTTTGTGGTGAGGCAGTCTGTCTTATTTCTTGCCAACCAGACATATATTTATTGAAGCCTCAAACTAAAAAGGATAATGCCAAGTTTATGTGCAGACCAAGTTTAGCCAGCATTTTATTCTAATTAAGTAATTAGCAGTGTCTGTCTGGATCCTAAAGAAGTCGTACTAGCAGAACATGAACACCTTGATCTGTCGCTTAAAACTTTCTCAGGGTTTTTTTTTTCCCCCCGAATGCCATTTGTTGTCATTTGATTGTTTTATTATTCTTCAGAATAGTTTTTGACAGTTTTTATTGTGCTGAAAGGCAGTAACATACTTATTATAAAGTAACTGTCAGATAACTCTAACTTACTTTTATGCATTTGCTATTCACCAAGTCGTCATATTGTAGAATTAATCTTACAGCTTTATTTTTTTTTAAATGCATAACAACCTTTATACATTTAGACAAATGTGGTATATACCATTGTTACACTGTCACAAAAGCAATAATGTTGGCTAATATACAGCATAAATGACAAGGGCAACAACTCTGAAATGATGGGATCTGTATATCAGAGAATATAGTGAGTCTACGTAGCATTTTTCCGTCAGGGTAGGGTTAGCTATACATGTAGAGTCCTTATGACAGTCAATGTCTGCCTCTGTGTGTCCATACAAAGTCAAAGTCAATGAACGCTGATCTCAAATCAGCACTCTGCCACTGAATCAGAGTCATTTCCAGAGTTTGATTCAGAGTCATGTGGAACCCCTGGTGTCCATTCCTCTTGAGGGTCGAGGGTCATTTTTTTGCATTTTGTTGTATAGCTCCATTAGGAGAAGGGAAAGATGGTTGGCTTGATGTTGAAGGATGATGTCCTCTGGGATAGTGGGATACTGCTGAGACAGACAGAAGAGGAGATGTCAGAAATGTGCTTTATATTCAAAATGAAATCAAAAAGAATCAAAAAGTAATTTATATTGAGAATATTTGCAAGAATATAGTCATTTGTATGTATGCATGATGCTATATACTCTATTTAAAATTATTTAACATTTTGCTTGTCTTATATTTTGCTAGTTCTTATGAATGCAGCCTTTGTCATGTTAAAATAATTTTGAGACTACATGGAATATTTTTATATTTTAATTAATTTGTTACTCCACAAGACCATATGTAAAGTTGTAAAGATTAAAATTGAAAATGAACATAATAGAAAGTCAAACAGGATAAAGTAGGATAAAATATTTAACCAAAAAAAAAAAAAAAAATTGTTTTTGTTTGGATTGGTGCAATTGGATTACTTCATAAACCGCTTTATTTAAATTGCCCAATCGGATTGCTGGAATCTGCATGTCATCACAGCCCTAAAGCGAAGGATTCATTCCCATGAGCACTGGCAAACATGTTGACTCATCTCGTATAAATGAAGGACATTACTAAAGTAAAACAGTATGTGCTGAATATGACAAGTCCAAGTAAACCACAACCCAAAATAAGTCCTGACAAAGAGTCATTTTTACATTGTTTCCATTAACAGCTCAGATATTTTTCCACAAATCAGCCAATCAAGACTGGATAAAAAAAAAAACGCAAAATGCAAAATTAAATTAAATATTAATACATGAAGATGCATTTTTATTGATTAAGATTATGATAATTGCCTGGCCTGAATCAGAAAACTGGTTCAAAGCTGAATTTGAAGTGTCTTTAAAGATATTTTTGTTATTTGCGTATTTTGTTTTGTTTTGAGTTGTATTGTGGCTAAAGGCTTTGTAATAGAACATGGCCTGTTGACTATTATTAATCTTTAGATGGATGGTAAGGACATACTTTTATCATAATAATAATAATAACAACAACAACAATAATAAGTGAAAGGGTCCATGTATTGATTAATGCACCTTTTATTTCATTCCAGTTGGAACCTTAAAGTTTATTTTCAAAGATTTTCTTCTTGGTAATTTAAATGCACAATGTGAGAACCTACTCAACAGAAAAACAGCAGAAGCAGAAGAACAGGCAAGGGATGTTCTGTATGTTCTTTTGTTAAGTATATAAGTTAATTTGATTACAGCTACCAATAACGGTGAGTTGTTTCTGCTCCATTTCACAGATTCTGCACATTTTCCCCCAAAATCAGTGCAGAAAATGTGAAAAATGTGAACAGATTTAGTCTGGACCTGGGCACAGCTAACTGTTGGCACATTGCTGCAGAATACCGTTGTTTCAGTTGGATTTACAGGGGGATTTTACCATCCTAAAATTACACAAAGCCATACAGATAAAATATTTCCAAGCTCAGTGTGCAGTGCCCAAAAATCTATAGTATCGTATGGTTCAAATGGATACAAAGTCACATATGTTCACTAAAATCTTCCTCTTCATGTATGTTAACATCAAACTGATATATATCAAAGAACTGAATTAGTGTGTGTATTTGTGTGTGTTGTATGGGATGTATCTCTCTCCCACACACACACAAACACACACTGATAGACACACACCTCTGTAACACCCCACAACTGTTTCCAATCATTAGGTTCCTGCATGTCTAGGCCCAGTCGCCTCTGATTGCACGACACTGGATACGAGATCCCGTGAAGGGCAGAGGGAGGGCGATTTACACCCGTGGGCTAAAGGAGAGTCCTCTCCACCTTTCCCTGCTTCCTGTTCACTCACTTTTCTTTTCCTTTAATGATTTTTCTTTGTTCCCTGTTATCTTTAATAGCAACACATGGCCCCTGGTTCTCAGTTTGAGAGCTCAGTGGAAAATTATCCAGAATATGTG
The DNA here is from genome assembly GCF_018812025.1 of Megalobrama amblycephala. Classification (NCBI taxonomy): domain Eukaryota; kingdom Metazoa; phylum Chordata; class Actinopteri; order Cypriniformes; family Xenocyprididae; genus Megalobrama; species Megalobrama amblycephala. The sequence continues at coordinate 902,795 of NW_025953339.1, read as the reverse complement.
GCATATAGTACACATTTATATTAATTACATTGTTATTACTTATGTACTAACATTTAATTAGTTACACATGAATTTTGTTATAAATCTATATATATAATTTTTATTTTAAAGATAAAAGATACTTATTAAATGTACTGGTGGTTAAGACAATACATACTATGAAACCAAAAACAAAAAAGAGGCTACGCCAGTAGGCCTATGTATGAACAGTGAAATATCAGGAGGTGAATGTTTGCTGAGTAATATTTAGATACACCTGATTAGTAAGTGTTTAGAATAAACATGAATCACATGACAAGAATAATTTTAAGAATAATATGTCTTTTTCTTCCAAGATGTGTTGTTGTGAAATAATAAGTGGAAATTTTTGAATCTTGGAATTAAAGAGGAGTTTCATATACATGCTGTATTCCCAAAATGGCTAATATCTCACAGATTCAACATGTTTTTTAATGTATTTAATTTTAAATTGTAATCAATCCTCAAACCATTAACGTGGGGTTTGAATCATTAATTGGTTGTTCGTTCTTTTTCCCCCTCATTTAAACAAATCGACAAATGTCCAGAGTCTTATGAATGGCTACCTATTCCTATTTGACCAAATCTGAAAGTATAACATTTAACCCATTTTAATGAGTACAATCATTTAGAACAGATTATTGGTGCAAATAATTATTATATGGAAAATAAAATCATTAATATCCAACACATTGTAAAAATGTCAGACGATTGTCTTAAGAGTAATCTGTGTCTTGTCTATAAACCTTTTCCAAGTAAGAAGTAAATAAATACATAAAAATAAAAAATATACAATCAATTTGCTTCTAATCTTCTCAGATCTTTAACCAGATTTTCAGTCTATTATACAGTCAAGATAAAAACCAGCACAATACTTGGAAACATTATGTAGCATTGAACATACTCTGCATTTATATATGTGCATTTTTTTCTGTCAGTCTATTGAATTTGCTGTGTACATTTGATTCTGAAACTGCTTAACTGTTCATTAGACCAACAGCATCAGTTCAGCGGGTTAAAGCTACTCCAGCTGGTTAAAGGTCCAGCCACAAAAATAGGTTCAGTTTCAGTGCTGTCCAAGCCACTTTAAGGGCCGCGGGGCAGTGACAACAAACCCCTTTAGAAAACCTTTAGTGATTATGCCCTTAAAATGATATCTTATGGGTTATTATATTAATGAAAGTAATATCTTAACTTAGAAGGCTTGTTGTAACTGGGCATAGAGCTTCCCGATCAACACCATTTAAAGCAGGGTACGGTACAGTGTCTGTCTGTATGAATTCTGATATATATTTTTACTGAGATTATGCACACTAAAGTCTTTGAAAAATTAATTCAACAAATGTGGTGCATGATTCCACATAAACCATAAATTGAGGTTAGGTAAATGTACTCCCTAAATTCACCAAACACTTGTGATGTATGTAATAAAATAAACCCAACAGGTCCGTAATCAATTAGCAAGTCATTTTCTTGTTCGTGAAAAAGCGTAAACTCGCAGATCATCAACTCGGACATAAACCAGAACCATGTGCTCATATCAGCTATCATATTTCATTAATAACACTTAATTTTACTGACTTGAGGTCTGACATACCTGTAGAGGGTTGCTCTGAGAAAAAGTGAAAAGATCTGTGTTGGAAGGTCAGAGTTCAGCTTTAGGCAGGGTCAGGTCATGGCAGCAGGAGTCAAATGGCTGTTGATTGTGAAGTTGAAGCCATAGCTAAGTGGATAGACAGCAATAGATTTAATAATCAGAGTCACTTTCTCTAGGGCAGAATGCAGGTTCAGAGTTCAGAGGCTGGTTGGAACTGGAGTTTTGTAGGGCTGTAGGGTCGGTGGGCAGAATTAGGAACAGATGAACGTCTAGTGAGTGGCAGACATGGACCAAGCTCCCTCCATCCTCCAAACGGAGAAGGCGTAGCTCAGCCTCTCGTGGGCCAGGTAGTTACAGCTGGCCAGCTTGGCGTCCATCTCATCACTCTGGAGAACCTGGTAGAGAAAGTCGATGTATCTCGAAGCCAGTTTGAGGATCTGAATCTTGCTCAGTTTGTCCGAAGGCAGCGTGGGGATGATCTTCCGCAGCGAGGCGAAAGCATCGTTTAGGGACTGCGTGCGCTGCCGTTCCCGGACGTTTGCGATCACTCGTTGCGTGTGGAGGTCCTCAAATGGTTGCCCGGGCACAGGTGACACTGCACTTACGGCGGGCACTAGGGAGGCTGAAGAGTTTGATGAGGAGGAGGGTGAACTCCTCTTGGGCCGCTTGGGGCCAGAGGGAGCCAGCGTAGACGGGCCTTCCAGTGAAGTTTTGTCGTCCTGTGGTAGGAGTCCACCAGGCTCTTTCTTGGGACCTGTCAGCCGCTTCCGAGGACCCGTCGGTGGTGCAACGACGACAGGGCACTTGTTGGGGCGACGGTCTTGCTCCTCTTCGCTGGGTAGGACCCCACCCTCGGGAAAGTCGCCACAAGACTGTTCCTCTCGCATGACGGTCCGTCGTCCTTTACTTGTCAATCCCGTGCTTCTGTCCTGTTTTGCTTCGCTTATGGCCCAGTTTTTTGCCTTTGACTAAGAGCAATTTCAAGGTAAAACAAAACAAATCAAAGCAAAAAGCGTGCTTTTTTTGAACTCAAGAAGGTGCCGGGTTATACGGCCATTCATCTGGGCTCGTAAAAATCTCTGTCTCCGCAGTATGTCATGTAGCTGTAGGTCAGTTCTTGAAACCTCAAATCACTATCTGGGGTTGTCAGGTCTTTTATAAAGACCAGTGGCTAAGTCTTCGAAAGCCCTACCTACTTTGATCAGCCGATTGGTTGAGAGGTGGATTGGTTGAGGGGTGGAGCCACTCAAAGGAAACAGGAAGGCGATGTACGTTGTGATTGGAGGACAGAGTCATAAGGAGGGGGCTCGATCTAAGGTAGTGGCAAAGACTCTGCTGTAGAGTTTTCTTGAAATTGTCTGAAGCATATTGGTTCCAGATTTCTCCCAAAACAAGCCTCGAGTCCATACACACCCCCTCCACCACTGCAACACCCTACACCTCCTCTTTTTCCCCAGCACAGCCCAAGAGAGACAATGGGAAGGAGCTGAGAAGCAGGCTTGCTGTTTCGCATGCTGTTTCATGCTGTCTCTCTGTTGATTTTATGGCATGGCAAGGTTTTCAAGGGTAAACTGAACATTATTTTGAACATGCTGAGTGAAAACAGAATATCGCTGAGTGTCTATGTATGCCATATTTTCCTATGCTAACAAGAACATTTCTCTGTCCTGTACTTGCACTTAAGGGCATTTGTAGGTCCATTTATACATTTAAATGTGGGACTGAGTTAGTTTGTATATTGTTGACTGTCAAATTTATGTGCGTGTGAATACATTTATGTGAATTTGTCTAGGATGGTGTAAAAAGTTGTCATCTCACATTCACATGTAGCTTAAATAACCATGAACACAAACAATGAAGAATACTGAATGTATATCATTTTGTTGTATTGTAACATTTTATAAAGGTGGTCAAACCATGATTTAAAAAAAAAAAAATTAATTTGGTGCATTTTAAACCGCTCACTGCTGTATGTTTTCTGTGATGTAGCATCATATCAGCACACTATTAGATAGGGTTTTGTCTGAGTCAGGACTGGCCAAGACCACAAAGTAAATTCGGCCATGAATTCAGCCATTACATCAACATTTAACTTTATTTTGACCTTTACAACAAAGAACAATGTGTCAATTTAAATGAAACCAAACCTGCCTTGATTGTGTCCTGTCATTGTGCAAAATCTCATAACTAGTGTCCTTAAAATTAGTTTCAGAATCAAAGAATATGCTGTATGAAAAGTATGAAATTCAAAAACACAATGAATTGATTTCTGAACAGAGTTAGCTATTGGACAGCTTTAAAACTAAGCTCTAATCAACAGTTAAAAGTACAAACAAAGGGCCTAATTTTTTAGTCTCTCTCATGTTTCAATGTCTTCTAGCAGATTAAGAAAACTGACAGATCTATTATGTAGCCATGGGGTCCAGCCATGATTTCAAGAGAGAGAGAGAGGGACTGAATGTTCAGTGCAAGACCAAGGCATTTCTGATCGCTGACTAAGTGCCCAAGTAATGTAATTGTATCCTATTTGTATTGTCTTTCTAATTTTATTATTTGTGGCAATGAAAAGCAGAAGAAAATCATGCATTTTCTGGAGTGATCAGAGGCCAAGCTTTGGCCAGGCTGTGAGTGTGTTAGATCAATGTTGCTGGTCCTTTAGTACTCCAGCTCCCATATCTAACACACCTGATTCAACATTATCAGCTCATTAGCAGAGGCCCCATGAACTGAAATGAGTGCCAGAGTACAAGTACAAAATGTGCCATGTTGGAGGGCTATTCACAGTTATAGGCAGCATACAATACTTTAAACTTGAATTTTTGCTTTTGCTCAATGAAAACAAAACATTTTTCCAATGAAAAAGTGCAAGAGACAAATTTAGTTTTATTAAGAGTGAAGGGAACAAGTCCTGTTCCTTCCCCTATGCAAAATATTTATTTTAATTTTGTCGACATTCATAGTAGGAAGTGCATGGAAGCTTGTTTCTGCCACTGAATAAAAAATAAAAAAGGTAATTGCGACGTTTTATCTCACAATTCTGACTTTTTTTTCTCAGAATTGTGTGATATAAACTCAAAATTGTGAGTTATAAAGTCAAAATTGCTCAATATAAACTCGCAATTCTGAGAAAAAAGTCAGTCTTTTGTCCCCTCAGAATTGGACTTTATTACTCGTAATTGTGAGTTTATATAACACAATTCTGTCAGAAAAAGTCAGAATTGCAAGATTTAAATTAGCAATTGTGAGAAATAAAGTCAGAATTTAATTTTTTTCTCACAGTTGTGCAATTGTCTTTTAAATTGTTTGGTCCCACTTTATATTAAGTGGCCTTAACTACTATGTACTTACATCAAAAAATAAGTACAATGTACTTATTGGGTTCATATTGAATTGCAAAACACTGTTTCTGCTATTGAGGTGGGATACGGGTAAGGTTAGGGAAAGCTTTGGTGGAATGGGTAGGTTTAAGGGTAGGGGTAAGGTGTAAGGGATGGGTCAACAGTGTAATTATAAAAGTAATTACAGAAATTAATTACAGATGTAATTACATGCAAGTGTTTTTCAAATATAAGTACAATGTAAAAACATGTATGTACACAATAAGTGCATTGTATTAAATTATTAATTTAAATGTAAGTACATAGTAGTTAAGGCCACTTAATATAAAGTGGGACCAATTGTTTTATTCCATGGCGAAAACAAGCTTCCATAGGCATGAGACCAGACTTGAGTCAGACTTGAGTTTCTGCCTAGAAATAAGCACAAACTCTTTGGTCCATCAGTACATCTAGGTGGAACAGGAAATAGAGATGATGTCATAAAGAAGCAAATGAAGGAAATTTCCACAGCACTATTTAGTCTTCACTGATCAGCTTTGATGATCCTACAGTCTATTGTAATTTTTTTTTTTTTTTTTTTTTTTTTTTTTTTTTTTACAAATATGCAAACAAATACCAGAGGGGAAAATGGATTGTTGTGTTTTGTTTGAACAATATTCATTCAGTCAATTTTACTTTATCCAATTCAGCTTTGGGTGAAATTAATACATTTATTTGTTTATTTTTCAATTTTATTTTATAGTACAGTAGAAGAGGACACGATACAAAGGAAAAAGGAGTAAGAAAGGACACAAGTTGTTTACTGCTGTTGCTAATATGAGCACCATGGCTTAATGTATTAGACAGAGCATGTGTTTTAACCACTGTTATGAAAAATGCACAAATTTGTAGGTGATTATTTAATATCATAAAAGAATGTGCATGTACAGTGACCCATTCCACACTGCTTCATTTTGTCACAAAGAGTTGGAGCCACTTTCACTGGCATTTTAGCTTGTTTAGATTTGCACCATGGTGGTCCCTGTCAAAATCAGCCTCCGGAGCAAATCCGATCACATGTCCCTCCCACACCGCGCACCTGCGTCTGATCAAGACATTTATACACCACAACGTCACTGAAACTCTTTGACAGGAAATAAACAGCTTAGGGGTACCGGAGTTATGGAGAAACTATATGACGGCTGATATAAACAATGGTGCGCTGCAAGAGTTTTGGACAGGAGTGGATTAGAATTGGGTCAGCGATAGTAACACAGGATCCCCTGGTGAAAGTGGTACTGGGGTCCAAAAGCCTCTTGATTCCTTCACCAGGCAGAAAGAGGAGCATTAGTGTGTGCACGCAGAGAAATACTAGCCAAGATGTTTGTAACGTGACACACAGACACAATAGAAATCATTTCTTCAAAAGGAGTCTGAAAATGCATATTTGACACTCGTTTTCTTTCGGTTTATCTTATGCTTAATTCAAAAGTGCAAAGTGCATTACAACTTAACCCACACATACAATGACTTGAACACCTCTTCCAAGATGAGCATGATTTAATTCCTCTTATTTTTATTTTTTATTTTATTTTTTATTTTTATTTTATTTTTTTGGAGGGGGGGGGGGGGGGTACAATTAAAATGTCCAGATATCATAATGAAGAAAGAAAGAAAGAAAGAAAGAAAGAAAGAAAGAAAGAAAGAAAGAAATGCATAAAAAAGAAAGATACACCAAAAAAAGAAAGAAAGAAACCGAAAGAAATGCACAAAAAAGAAAGAAAGAAACACCAAAAGAAACAGAAAGAAATGCACAAAAAAGAAAGAAAGAAGCACAGAAAGAAGTGCAGAAAGAAAAAAATACAGAAAGAAAGAAACACTGAAAGAAATGCACAAGAAAGAAAGAAAGAAACACCAAAAGAAAGAAACAGTAAGAAACACACAAGAAAGAAAGAAAGAAAGAAAGAAAGAAAGAAAGAAAGAAAGAAAGAAGGAAAGAAAGAAAGACTTATGGTGTGATCAAGATGCTGAATAAATCTGTCATTAAGTTTATTAAAATATCAAATAATTTGACCTTTTTATAACAAGGTTCAGGTTCTAAAATGTCATGTAATGCAACTCCCCAAAAATCAAAGATATTTATGAATTAATAATTTATGATATTTGTTTAAAAAAAAAAAAATTGTTTATTTGTTAAATTTGTTATTTTTTCCTTGGAAAATGTATATAAATAAACGTTTTTGAAAATAATAATTAAAAAGTGATCACTTGCATGCATTCAAGGTGTAAGGAAAGTGTTATTAGATTTTAGTAGATGGTTACACCACATGACATTAATATGTTTTTCAAAACCATATAAAAATCACCAAGAATAATCGGGGATTACTCTCACTGATGACACAAACCATGTGCCTTCATGCATTTCTCTGTGCAGTCTTTCACAGATGCATGCCAGCGCTGAATTATGAGCACACATATGAGACATCTACCACTGCATATGCTATAACTGAACATATGATGCTGCGAACAGGACCAGGAGAAGAGAAACTTGCAAGGGTGCAAGAAAATAAGAAAGCGAAGGAAATGTTGAAGAGACGAGTGTGATCTGTGGCAGGTTTGGTTTTCTTAGACCTCTCACCTTGCGTGCTACCACGTTGTTGCCTCAGTAACGTGGAGGAATTTCTGCCGGGGAAAAAAACAAAAGGCCCGCTCTCAGAAAAGAAGAAAAAAGCGACTGAGAGAGGCCGAGAAAAAAGCAAAGAGGGAAAAAGCAAAGCGCTGGTCAAACAGAACCATATGGGAGAGTGTGGGGCTGGCTTTGATCTTGGCCCACCGCCTGATTGATGCTGCGCATTTCATTTCCTCGTCAAGGCCGTGACATAATGTTTCACTAACACTCGAGACCCCTCGCTCTCCTCCTCCAGCGCTCCTCATTTCCATCCTCTCGTGTCTCAAATTCACCATGTTGCCACCTCACAGCTGAACTTTCAGAAACAAAAACGTTCGTGTCTCGCTAAACAACACGTCCGTCAACATAGCAAAACATTCAGGGCTTTGAAATGACCATCAAACAATCTCTAACGTGACAGTCGGTGGAAATCTCTGGCCTAAATATCTTGACCAGGGCAGATAGAGGAGCGTTAGCATGTGCGCGCCGAAATACACAAACCGGGATGAGTCTTTCCATATCTGAAGGTGGACATCTGCGAGACTTGCTTGATACGGCTGCGATGACCTCACTGTTGCTAGCGTGTGGAAAAAGCTGTGTCATAGATGAAAGACCACTGCAATCTGTGTTTGTGAGTTTGTTGCTACTACTATGACAATGCAGACATAACAAACGTCCTTGTTAACCCTCTATAATTCACCGCTGGTATTAGAACATAATGGGATCAGATGAAGGTGCCAAACACTTCAAAGATACAAATCAATGGCTTTAAAAAGATCATTGTAGTGCCTTTTGTTGCATCGCCTTTTTTGAGCATTGATCTCATGCAAATGTTTTTAAAGATACCTTGGAATGCGTCCAAGATATCTAATGCTGCGTTCACGGCATGTCGTAATTGTCGTAAATAAAGCTCTGTATGCTTTCGAATCGCTCTTGTGGTACTTTGATGTCACACACCTATCGATCTGCACAGCTCCACTTTAAGTCGAACACACCGAAATCTGCAGTGGTCAGGTGGTACAAGTCGTAGCTCTCAAAAAATTATGAGTTTACACCATAGACTGTAAAAAATATGGACGATGCACCTTCACTCTCTTTTAATGTAGAAAAGTGAAGCCGCTAATGTCCCAGTATGGTGCTGACATCTTGTGCTGATTCGGGACCTGAATCCCAAGTTAAAGTTAAAGCTCCAATCTCCTCCCGAAAATCCAGAAAAAAGTCTCTTTGCTCAGAGAAGCTGTCAATCTCAGCTGTCAATCATGACATCACACCCCTGTTTTTATCAAATAACTAACTAAAACCAAACTTATTTAAAAAAAAAAAAAAAAAATGAACATCAATGTGATAAAAACTACATAAAATGACAGAAACCATCTTTGCAAAAAAATTATTTGAGGTGTAATTTAATTGTTTAGTTTGTCTCATGTCCCATTAGATTACATGGAGAGGGTGGGGTTCATGACCTATACTGGGACCAACCACCTGGGGGCGATCGAGACGCTATGGCTTCACTTCTCAGGACTTGTGCGGCACACTTGGTGTACATGTTGTAATTACAAGCTCTACAAGCATGTGAGGTCTTTTTACAGTTCAGAATCATTACACTCTAAAAAATGCTAGGTTAAAAACAACCCAAGATGGGTTGAAAATGACCCAGCAATTGGGTTGTTTTAACCCTGCAGTTGGGTTAAATGTTTGCCCAACCTGCTGGGCAGTTTTATTTAACTCAAACTTTTGTTTAATGACTGTATTTCTTGCTTAAAATGAACCCAAAATGTTGGAAATGAACATTTATTAATAGGTTTAATTAACAATAATTAAACAATAAGCATGTATTTAATTGCTTATTAATAGGCTAAATGTTCAGCTGTTGATTACTATTGTTGCCTCTAGTAATTATGTGTCTGATTTTTAATTTCCAACCTATTTTGGGTTAATTTTAAGCCAGCCATTAAGTCATTTTTAAACAATAGTTGGGTTAAATAAAACTGCCCAGGGGTGCGTTTCCAAAAAGCATCGTTAGCCAACTAACATCGCAAGTTCTGTCGTTACTAACATAGTTCAACGATTTGGTGTTTCCCAAAACCATAGTTCAAACAAACATCCGCAAACTGCATTGCAAACTCGTGTGGTTGGAACGACAGCTCTCAAGCTGTGGTTAGAAGCAGTTTCTTGTTTTTATGATGTGAACTTAATAAATCGTTATCTTGAGCAAAATAAGCAAGATGACATTAAGTACAATGTATATCTTTAATATACAAATGTGATTTACATATTTTAGCTTGTCAAGAGATTTTAAGCACCGTTTTTGAAGAGTGCGCATATGCGTACGTGCTCTGATACGTAGCAACGAGCCTATGATTGAATCTGGAAATAAAGCAAAATAACTGAGAAAAATGAGAATTAGTCCTCAGATCCCATGTCCGTAATTTATAGCAAGAAATCTAGCATTAATTCACTCTCAAATGGATTCATTTAAAGAAGTTATTACTTCACCACCTGTGTGACATCATTCACCAACGTGGATGAAGGACAGGTTTGCAACATTATGGTTTCAGGAAACAGTCGTGACTAGCTAGTTGATTTCTTCAATGATGCATCGTACTATGGTAGTTAAGCAGCGAGTTACGTCATTGTATGGGAAACGCACCCCAACACGTTGGGCAAACATTTAACCCAACCGCTGGGTTTGTCCATTTTCAACCCAACTTGGGTTGTTGGCACTTTTTTTAGAGTGTACCGTAATTACGACATGGCATGAACACACCCTAAATATGCCTTTGCTTTCCAGAGATTAGCTACAATCAAAGATCTATCTGAAGAGACTTAACCAGTGTGGACCACCATTCATCAGAAACACATTAAAATGCATCTGATTTTTTGTTTTCGTAAGCAGAGTATGACCAGATGAATTGGCCCTTTATGTTTTCAATTGAAGTTAGAAATGCAAGTTTTTCTTACGCAATCCATTCTCACTTCTGTGATGGAGGCGGACTGTGACACTCTATTGTTCTTCTTCTTGTCTTCCCTCATGACTGACCTTCGCTCACCTCTCTCTCCAGAGCTCTGGGTCACCTCCACACATCTGGGAGCCATTTCCTCCTCAAAGGACTCACTTCCTGTGGGCAGCCGCAGAGGAGGAGGGGAGCTTCTGCCTAACATGGAGGTGTTTCTGCAAGAGGTCGTGGTGGGATCATCGAAAAGGTGAGATTGAGCCAGTTCCAGGTCATGAGAAATCTACATCTGACCTCTACGGCAAGACAAGGAGGAGGTGTTATTTTTAAAGCAATAAATGAAAATCCTGTCATTATTTACTCACCTTCATTGCTGTTATTTTGTCTGTGGAAAGTTTGAAAAATCTTCACAAAGATCTTTTTGTCAAGCTCCAAAAAAGTTATGATATGACTTTAGAAGACTCATATGGACATAATGTAGTCATATAAACTGATTTTGAATCACTCTTTTTTGTATGTGAACTATTCCTTTAATAGAACACTATGTATAACAATCCTCACTTTTTATCGTTTTTTTAATTCACAAACAAGTTTGCATAAGTGTCCACTATCGACTTTCATGAAATGAAATCTCCTAACCAGGATTCTGACCTCATGAAGTATTCTTACATTTTAAAAACAGCTTAATTATTAGCGTTCAAAACATTAAAATGCCAAAGACATCATAAACTTGATCTTCATTAGCTGACCAAACATCAAACTAAAGCAAAGTCACACGGCACAGACAACATTTTAAAGATCTAAACAGAACTGTAAATTCTGATGGATATTGCATAAATAGCTTTGGGCTTTTGTTCCGCACACACGGAATTTCCTTAAATTCGTTTTGAAGCTCTGTCTCCAAAGGGCCTTTTAATGTCAGCATGGGCATCTGGTTTCTGCCCGATTCAAGATGGGTTCTTTTCATTCAAGTCGTATGTAAATGCTATTGAACAAAAATAACTGCCAGGCCGAAGGATTCTTTCAATGACCCCATCACACCATATGCCTGATGCTCTTTATTCACATCACTAAAGCAACACTTGAATCTTCTAGCAATGAGGATGATGAGCATAACTGTGCCATTAACAACTCATTATCTGCTAGCACAAGAAAAACTTGCATTTATGGTAGATGAACACAGGATTCATTCACACTAACACTATTAAAAGAGCAAAAAAATTACTGTTCTCCTGCAATTTATATATTTTAAAAAAAGCATTTTCCAAATCACCTTTTTCTTAACATATGCAACAGAACCAGTACCAGTATTTAATATCAACCGAAATCTTTCAAATCCCTGCCAATTGAACATATTAATTTACAGTGGTTAATTATAATAACATACACACACACACACACACACACACACACACGCATTAAAATGAGAGAAATGCATCATGCCACCTGCAATGGCCAAGACATCAGTTTACAAATAAAAAAAATACATAACTCCAGTTTTTAATTGCAAAAATGTGAAGTGATCATTTATTCACCCTCATGTTGTTCCAAGTCCCATTTAGCTTTCTTTCTTCAGTGAAACATAAAGAAGTTGAAAAATATCTCATTGTTTTCCTCCATACAATGGAAGTCAATGGTCACCAAAACTGTTTGGTTACCAACAATATCTTCTTTTATGTTCCACAGAAGGAAGAAAGTAATTTTGGGTTTGGAAGGACATGAGGATGAATAAACCATGACAGAATATTCATTTTTGGGGTGAACTGTCCCTTTAAGTACACTTCACAAACCTCTAATGACCAAGTCTGACATATAAGACGGCATCAAAAAGGGTAAACTACAAAGAATGAACACAGCATTGTTTCCCTGAATGTACTGCTGTCTAGTGCACCTTTGTTTCAAATTTTTTTTATTACAGCCTAATTAAATTTAAGAGGCAGCACTGTGTGGTAGCTTATGGGGAAAGGCCCTGCTCCATCAGACTCATGTTTGTTCCTGTGGGAGGAGGGGAGCCATAAGTTGATTTAATAGCGTTTCCACTTCAAAGTGGACGTTATTGTTGGGTTAGGGTCCCCTATTACCTGCAGAGCCCACGGATGCTTTAACAAGCACTGAGGAAAGGAAAGGCCTCTTTGAATACTGAACCCGTTTAACTGGGGCTAAATGAGAATTACACTTCCATTCTTCTTATAACTGTGGTTTATACACACAAAACACATGCACATTTGCTTTTTATATCATAGTGAAAACCTCCCGTTGACTTGAAATTTTACTTTCTGAGAACAATGAGTCCATATTGAAAAACTAGGATTTTGTTGACTTTAAACCTGAAAATAAACCAAACATGAAGAAATATTTGTGAATTTCTTTGTAGTGACGAGCAGATGTTCTTTCTTCCGCTAAAGCACAAGATGCTCTTTGGACCATTATCAAATCACGCTGATTCGTTCATGTATGAAATTCATGTTGTTTTTTTTCAAATCAACTTTTTACCCAAATTGTTTTGATGGCAATTAATTTAATTATTATTATTATTAGTAGTAGTAGTAGTAGTAGTAGTAGTAGTAGTAAATTAGAAATTATTGCAAAATAGAGGCATTTTCAATTGTGATCTCAGACTTTTGGACGCCTCCTTTATGTCATCCTCTATAACAGTTCTATATAATACAGAAACCAAATGATTAAAGAAATATCACATTTTTTCATATGATCACACAGTGTGTATTGTGATGGATCAGATATCTATTAGACCACAAGATGGCAGACATGTATGACACTGAGAACGGCATTCTGCCTTCACTCCCAGCTGCTCCTTAACGCCCAACTCTGTGAAGAAGGTGGACTATGGATCTTGTTAAAATGAATAAATATCAAACTGAAACAAATACACATTCTATCTTTAACCGAACCTGACAGACAGTGATCATCATGCATTGTTGATTGGAAAATGCAGATTTTGATAACTTGTAATTCACAGGGCAAAAAGTCATTTAAGTTTTGAAAGACTGAGGGGCATGATGCTTTTGATTTGCATGGGCAAATTTGCATTGTTATACTGCTATGATCATTCTGCTTCTGTACATATCTAAAGGGCTTTGGTTCAAGAGTCCCTGCAGCAATTTTCACATTCTTTTGAATCTCACAAGATGACAACAGTGAGTGGATTTTGCTCTTTGATCACAACACCTGGACATCTCTCACAATTCAAATGACAGCAAGACTTCTGGTGGATTTGGCATATCCTACAGATGGGAGGATTCTTCTGAGTGAGCTTCAGCTGTCTGACTCATCTTAAATAGATTCTTGAGCTATTTTCAGAGTCTGATAAAAGAGTCTTGAGGTTTGCTGTAGACATGTAATGCACTTACATTCAACACTTGGCAAACTTTAGTTGGTTGACGTGTTCTGACAGGACTGATTGCAAAATAAATGTCCTGTTAGCTATTTAAAAAATCCATACTGTATGTCATAAGCAAAAGTATTTATTTCATCTTTACAATACAATCTGTGATTAATACAAGAGATACATTTAGGATTATTAAGTGATGAAAGTGAAGCATTATGTTCCTCTGAATCTAATTTCTTTACCTAATCTATTTCAGCACAATCGAAAGCATTTGATTTTGATTCCCTCTCAAAGGGCCATAGCGTGACTGTCAGTTTCAGACAGTCGTATCCTTTCCTCGACACAAGCATCAAACTTTTCTGGTTAATGCAACAGGATGAAGCACTCTCAAGATTTTCAGATGTGGCACAAAATGAGCCTCACACGGAGGAATTCGTGTTTACCATAAACATGAAGAAGCATGGCACATGTTTTTTGTAAAAAGTTGCTTTCATTATTATTTGGTTCCTCTGGTTTCCTTGTTTCTACTCAACATGCTCAGATACCCACAGTGCTTAATTTATCCATTATTATATTTCCATTAGAGATTGTTGTTTTGTCCATAAACATCATGCGAGTTGCTATAAAGCATTCTTATGTTGCTGGTAGAACCAATTGCATTTCTCGACAATGTCATCTGTACCTGGAATGTTGCAGTACAGGCTCAGAACAGGCTATACCAGTAACCGCTCTGATGTCTCTCACTTCTTGAAGTGAACACACAGAAGTGCTTTCGCTAAGAACCTGTAGACATGTCTCAAAGTAAACCTGAGGAGCGTCTTGCTTTGGAGTTGAGCTGTCCAATCTGTTTGCAGCTGTACCGTGATCCTGTAGCCCTTCCTTGTGGACACAATTACTGCCTGGGTTGTATACAAAATGCTGCCCACGCAGAAGATCCCAAGTCCCCGAAACGTTGTCCGGAGTGCAGAGAAGAGTACGGCAGTCCGGAGATGCTTCCGAAGAACTTCAAGCTCAGCGGTATCGTGGATGGGTTCCTGGCAGCCACTTCAGGCGGTGGATTGAGAGGAGGCCCGACGGTGCCATGTGACCAGTGCCTGGATGATCCAGTGGCTGCGGTGAAATTCTGCACACGCTGTGAAATGTCACTGTGCCCCGGCCACCTCAAGAGACACGAGGAACGACACAGATCGGTACACGTCTTGGTGGAGCTGCCCATAGAACGGAATGGGAAGAGGTGCCCAGTGCACTTGAAGGTGACGGAGTATCTGTGTGCGCAGGAACGACTGTTCCTCTGCTCAGACTGCCTGATGGAGGGCACTCACCAGCACCACGAGGTGCAGACATTCGAGGTGGCAAAGGGAGAAATGATGAGAATTCTTGAGGAACTGGGGAAGTCTGTGTCCGACAAGCTACAGATGACAGAAACTCTCCTGAAAAGCGCCAGCGAAGGACCTACGGACAAGGCCGAAGATAAACTGGTGGCCAGGGCAAACATACTGCTGGAAAACATGACTTCACTTATAAGTACATACAAGGTAAGAATAATAAAAAGAAAGTTAAAATCATGCCACTTTAACTAGTTCAGTTTAGGGCTTTTCACATTTTAAATAGTTAACCCTGGGTTATTTAAAGCCCAGGTAAACGGAATCCTGGGTTATCTTGCCTTACATTTCACACTGCTCATAATTTTTCAATTTTCAGGATTAACAATTAATCCTGGGTATTCGTAAAATGACGTTTCACACTGCACATTCCTAAACCCTGGGTTATTGTTCTTATTTGCATATTTGCAGTGTCAGTGTCATTGATTGGATGAACGCAGCATGCGACCTGTTTACATAGCTATAGAATTGTGAGTTCTCGTATTGCTGACTGTACTATCGAATTATACTGAATGGACATTTTGGACTATAAAGGTAAGAATGAAACAGTCTCTTCTTCATTCAAATTGTCACATTTTCTCTCAGCATTTGACATTTTTCCTCTCAAATGCTGAATTTACTGATGATAAACAATGCGCAGTGTTTCTGTGACTGTCCAAAGCAGGCAAATATGAGTACCCGATTGGTTGTCTTTTGCTAAGCGTCTGGCTGTAACATTCTAACTCTGCATTGTTTCACATTGTACAACTTTGGCACCGCAATGCAGGGTTAGCACCACAAAAGCTCCGGAGCAGGGTTTCATAACCCTAGGTAAAAAGCAGTGCTAACCCTGCTTCAAAATTACAAGTGTGAAAAGTTCATTTACCCGGGGTTAAAAGTGCTGTTTAGAACAACGATAACCTGGGGTTAAGCACAGTGTGAAAAGCCCTTTTGATGTGTTTGGACAAAATGTGCATGATATGCAAGCAGTCTCTTCTGGTTTTAGTAGTAATGCCAAGTAAATGTCACCGTCACTTATGTAGAAAGCAACAGATCTAGACCAGTGCTGACGCCATACAGTCATGTTGCGGTAAAGCACATTAACACTGTTTATATGTGATGTTTTAAGAGTCGTATGAGCACCATGATGGACGACAAACTTCATTCGCGGGACAAAAGCTGGCAGGCCAGTCTATGTGATTTGGAGGGTTGTCTACACCAGCTGCAAGAAGCCCAGCAGTGCACTCGTGATGTTCTCAATCAATCCTCAGAGTTTCTCTTCATCCAGAACTACCTCGGCGTTGAAGCAAGGGTCCGCCAGGCTGCTAACGTCACCATTCCTGCTCTACCTTCCCAAGAGCCCTCCAATGCCAAGCACCTGCGCTCCACCCTACGTACAGATGCCTTCCACGCCGAGATGAGTCTTCTGTTGGAGTGCCTCCATGGCATAATGAACCCTCTAGACCTGACCTTCAACCCAGCCACAGCCAATCCCAGCCTTCTGCTGTCCACCGATCTCAGGACAGTCAAGCAGTGTGCTGGAGTTAAGAGCAGTAGCTCTGGAGAGCAGAGTGAGCGCTTCTCCTCGGCCAGTCAAGTCATGTGCACGCAGGGTTTCTCCACAGGAGTTCACATGTGGGCGGTGGAGGTCGGCCCTGGGTGTGCGTGGTCTGCGGGACTGTGCTATAAAAGCATCCCACGTAAAGGTGACCATAGCAGGCTGGGACATAACACCAGCTCTTGGAAGTTGCAGTGGAAAAGCAAGAAGCTGATGGCATGCCATGACTCGGCTAATGTGGCTGTAGGTGACGGGCTGGTCATGCCGCCAAAGAAGGTCGAAGTGACCCTGGATTACGAAGGTGGAACTATTGCCTTCCACAGCTCAGGTCAAGGAGGCCGAAAGCAGCATCTTCATACATTCAGTTGCGTGTTCAAGGACACGGTGTATCCTGCGTTTGGGCTACACTCTACCTCAGAAGATTCATGGATAACTCTTTTGAGTGGAGTTTGACCGACACAAACATGCTTTCATTTTCAATTTATGTAGCATTCTTCTCTTCTGCTTCATTCTCTTTGTCCTTTCAAAATGCTTTATGCATTATTATGCCTGAACATACCCCTGGAAAGAATAGCCTTGGTATAGTCCAGGAATGTAATGCACATTTTATTTGCTAAAGAAAAAAACTTTTTAACACTTTTTAACAACATAGTAGTTCTTGATGTAGTTACTTTGACTGTTAAAAAAAAGCTAGCACTTTATTTTAGGGTCCAATTCTGACTATTAACTAGTTGCTTATTAGCACGCATATTTAGGATATTGGCTATTTATTAGTACTTATAAAGCACATATTATTGTCTTACTCTGCATGACCATATTCTACATCCCTTAATCCTACCCAATGCTTAAACTGAACATCTACCTTATTAATAATTATTACTACCTTACAAATAATCAGTAATTAGGAGTTTATTAAGACAAAAGTCGTAGTTAATAGTTAGTTAATAGTGATAATTGAACCCTAATCTAAAATGTGTCAAAAACAAACAAACAAACAAAAAAAAAACATGTCCCCTCAGTTTGATTGGGCATGATGCTACATGTACAACAGCTGTATATATGAGCAGAAAAATTAATAATTACATATCGACTCTTTACTGACTGACTTAATTTTAAACTGTGAATGCAATGTTTGTACAACATCTATAAATACTTCTGTACACCTAAAAGCAGAGGAAACTGAATGGGTTTTGTTTGGATATTATTCAAAAGTGTAGTTTCTTTGGCCTTTGAAGAAAAGAGATTGTAAATAAAGTAACACCATAGACAGTGTGTTTTATCCAGGGCTCAATTCTTTCCATGTCTGGGAAAGAAAAAATCAAATTCAGATGCTCTTAAAGAAACAGAGCATGAATATTACCAGTGAGATTGATATCATCTCAGGTGTATTTTTGCTTGTAGTTTCACTTAAACTAATGGGAATATGTAGTGACAGGAACGACACCCAGAATGCGAGCTATGCGTGTGAACGAGTACATTAACACCCATGATACATAACAGCATTCTTCAGGGCCATATAAGAACATTTCCAAATTAGAATAAGTTTTATTAAATATGTTAAAATGCCTGCAGCAAAGTCCTTTATGTATGGTCTGTAGCTTTCACATAAAAAGAAATGTACATCATCTTGTCCTGTAAAACAAGAAATACTTGTTCACACCTTCCTTGTCACACTACTGAAATAGCTTTGACTCAGGTCAGAGAGATAATTTCCCTTAAAAAATAGTCTCTCTGCATTTTTCTCTAAATAATTTGGCAATAAATCTCAATATAGGTAGAGGGTATGTTACATCTATGTACTGAAGATAAGGTATGCAGAGTGTATAGTGTTTAAATGTGTTATGTATGTGCTGATTACTTAAATGACTTTTGATTTAGACTCATTGCTGGGTGATTTCTCCTTTGCTGATAGATATTTATGATCATTTGGTCTGCCAAACCAGTTTTTTCTCTTTTTCTTTCTTTCTTTCTTTGTGAAACCATTTCACTGGAACGGATCATTCACATTGAGTTTGGTTTTATAATAAAATATTTAGCTGAAATTTTAAATCACTTGAATGGCTTTGATTTATAAATTAGTTTATTCTGTACATTTGTTTTTGTTGTTGTTTATTAAATTATAATACAGTATGGCATTATTTTATCTACAACAGCACCATCTACAGGTTAGAGCCAACTTTTTGTTCTTGATACCCTAAATAAAATTGCAATAAATTCAATTTTCCTCAATTGCACTGTTTATAGTATACATTTGAAACATTAAATTGAATCAATAATTGGTGTGAAGTGTTTCTTTAACTTGTCCGTATGGCTAAAACATGTTCATAATCATAAACAGCTATGACATCACCATGGCAATAATGACAGATGGTAACAGCTGACTTGTTATCAAGCCTGATCTGCCATAAAGAAAATAAGTTTTATAGTTAACCATTAACATCACACGACTTTAACCCTGAAAGACCGCGGAAGAGGACATCATCTCAACGACACAAAGTTCTCCCCCAAACGTAAGTGTGTTTACAGTTTCTCGTGTGTGAAAAAAAATGTATAAGTTGTTTTGGATATGTAGTGGTTTCTGTGCCCTATGATTTGTATTATATACTGGTAAAAGGGAAGTTAGTTCTGAGAAAAAGCATTTGTTTGCTGATGCCGCTTGGTTTGATATTATGTTATGAAATGTTAAGCCTTTTTACAGTGTGCCAGAAGTGTCCAAATATCTGGCCACTATATATGTCATAGTTTGTATAAAATGTTTGAAATATGTCATCTTGTCTTCTTACTACACTGTGTATTTTGTCATTTTAAAAACAGACGACAGACAGCAGAGTGGTGAAAATGAGTGACATAGAAGATGATAGTGAAATATTCTTCTCAGTTAAAGTGAGTATCAGTGAAAGCATCTCCTTGTCGTCGATTTAGTCAATAATTTGTTGCATTTATGTACTAAATAATATTAAATAATAATAATGTTTTATTGCAATGACTCACAAGTGGGGTTTGGGGATTGTGTGTAGTTTTTGGGTCGTATCCAGGTGGTCCGTCCTAGTGGGATGCAGATTCTGACAGATGCAGTAGAAGCCCTGCAGGTGATAAAACCATAAATGTCACTCTGCTGTAGCCATAATGGTATTATATGACTTGATCCTGTGTCCCTGCGTCCTTTTATTATTATGACTTTCCTTTACTTTTAGGATCCTAACATTGAGATGGGCGAGAAAATGAAGAAAACTAAAGTACATCTGTTTCTGACCAGAACTGCCATTGATATTCTAGAGCATAAAACCAAGGTGTGACTGAGGACTTTGTACTCATGTACACATGTGTACTACACCCTCATTCACTCTCTCCCCCTCCTTTTCTCAGTTCATGCTGTACTCCTGCGCACTGCCCTCAGTTTCATTCTGTGCAGTACATCCGTCTCAGCCCAAAACACTGGGCTTCGTGGCCAAACACCCAGCGGCAGACATGTACCACTGCTACATCTTCCAGAGCAAGAAGTTTGTGAGTTCTAGGAATCTTAAATGCATTACAGTTGACAAATGATGCACTTGGGTCACTATTTACTAGAATAAGCAGCAAAACTGTGTAGTTAGTAGTGTGAGTAGTAGTGTGTAACTATTTTAAAGGCAAGTCAGTTTACAATAGCCATCCTGGCAACCTCCAAGGACAGCTATTTTACATATAGGCAATAGACACACAAGTACAACTTCATCTACTTGAGCTGGGAGAGAGTGTAAATCTCTAAATCTGTAGTCAAGATTATATTTCACCAACATGTTATATCAGTTAAAAAAATAAAATAAAATAAAATATATATATGTATAATATATATGTATAATGGAATTATAAATTTCCTGTTTTTATCTTAAAGGATTAGTTCACTTTCTAATTAAAATTTCCTGATAAAGCTGGCAACCTCCATAAATAAAGCTGGCAACCTCCAAGGACAGCTATTGCTTATTTTACATATAGGCAATAGACACACAAGTACAACTTCATCTACTTGAGCAGGGAGAGAGTGTAAATCTCTAAATCTGTAGTCAAGATTATATTTCACCAACATGTTATATCAGTTAAAAAAATAAAATAAAATAAAATATATATATGTATAATATATATGTATAATGGAATTATACATTTCCTGTTTTTATCTTAAAGGATTAGTTCACTTTCTAATTAAAATTTCCTGATAATTTACTCACCCCCATGTCATCCAAGATGTCCATGCCTTTCTTTCTTCAGTCGAAAAGAAATTAAGGTTTTTGATGAAAACATTCCATGATTTTTCTCCATACAGTGGACTTCAATGGAGCCCAAATGGTTGAAGGTCAAAATTACAGTTTACAGCGATCCCAGATGAGAAATAAGGGTCTTATCTAGAGAAACCATTGCTCATTTTCTAATTTTTTTTTTTTTTTACATTTTATACATTTTAACCATAAATGCTCATCTTGAACTAGCTCTCTTCTTATTCTCTATTTAAATTCCAGCAGTGTAGACACTTCTAAGTGTATTACTGCCCTCCACAGGTCAAAGTTTGAACTAAATTGTCATATACAATATTCTAGTGCAAGTATTTCAAAATTACTTCAAACTTTGACTTTGAGAAGAGAGCTAGTTCAAGATGAGCATTTATTGCTAAAACTTATATAATTTATTTATTTATTTATTTTTTAAGCAAATGAGCGATGGTTTCTCTAGATAAGACCCTTATTCCTCGTCTGGGATCGTGTAGAATGCTTTGAAGCTGCAATGAAAATGTAATTTTGACCTTCATCCGTCTGGAGGCCATTGAAGTCCACTATATGGAGAAAAATCCTGGAATGTTTTCATCAAAAACCTTAATTTCTTTTCGACTGAAGAAAGAAAGACATGAACATCTTGGATGACATGGGGGTGAGTAAATTTTAAGGAAATTTTAATATGAAAGTGAACTAATCCTTTAACACTGTAAAAAAAAAAAAAATATATATATATATATATATATATATATATATATATATGATCATTAAGTCACAGCAGTATGTTTTTCCATTACTTTAACTCATCAAAATTATTTAACCAATTTCAACTATATTTACAGTAAGTTATACATGACTTGTACAGCATATTTGATTTTACTTAAAGTTATAGTTTTGATATCAGCCTTACAGTAGGTATGCTATTTGTTGGTTTTATAATCTTATAATAAGAATTTTGGTTTTAATGTATTATTAATTTATACTAATAAATGTATGACTTATAAATATCATTGACTCAATGTTAAAGGATTAGTTCACTTTAAAATGAAAATTACCCCAAGATTTACTCACTCCCTAGGTGTATATGACTTTCTTCTTTCTGATGAACACAATCGGAGATATATTAATAAATATCCTGACACATCCAAGCTTTATAATGGCAGTGAATTGGGCCAATGAGTTTGAACCCCAAGAAGGTGCATCCATCCATCATAAATGTACTCCACACGGCTCCGGGGGGTTAATAAAGGCCTTCTGAAGCAAAGTGAAGCGTTTGTGTAAGAATAATATCCATATTTAACAAGTTTTAAAGTAAAATATCTAGCTTCCGGCAGACCGCCTTCCGTATTCAACTGACATAAAAAGCATAACTGACGCAACTTATTAAATATGGATTTTTTTTCTTACACAAACACATTATAAAGCTTGGACACGTCAGGATATTTATTAATATAACTCCAATTGTGTTCATCAGAAAGAAGAAACTCATACACACCTAGGATCACTTGAGGGTGAGTAAATCTTGGGATAATTTTTATTTTAAAGTGAACTAATCCTTTAAATCTTACCAGTGATTCTTTTTGATTTGATTTTCAGATTCTTTGCTGTTTTTTTTTTTCTTTCTTAGTCCCATCTGCTGGTGTCCATCATTGGTGACTCCTTCCGTGCTTATAAGCAGAATGATGGTCTACTGGGTGATCGAGACCTGGTGGTGGAGGCCCTGAGACACAAGGTACAGTAATCACTCCACATACAGATCACTTCAGAGAAATGCCTGGAGCTCAGCATAGTAGGCCAGCACTAGTTTCTAGTTTCGCTAGAAAAATCTGATGCTTTTGTGATGTGTGATACATTTCATGGCATAACACATTCAATTATCTGCAAACAGTGACTTATCCAGTCATAAAACTCTAAAAGATTCAATCTCATAGACACAATGTAAAAAGGAACGGTGAAATTAATTAAATGAAATTAGTTTGTTTCACTCAAATAAAGATGAAAGTTCATTGTACTTAATAGAAAAAGTTGCATGAACTCAAAATTTGATTGTAGTAAGCTGAGCTTAATATGATTGAGTTGCAGCAGATTTGTATTTTCCAGCATGCTTTGCATGTAAATAAATGTTGAAATGTTAAAGAAAATAAATGTTGAAATTGTTATTTTGTGCAAGATTAATATAGGGAGACATAAGTTAGTGCTTAAAGTTGTGTTATGTTGGGATTTACAGGTGGTTCTGTTATGTTAGTTTTATAGTGTTACCATTGTAGTGAAGAGTGGAGCCTTTTAAGACCACGTATACTGTATATTGTTTGATTATATACATGCAAGTATATAATGACAGTCTCTTTGATAGTTATAACAGCAGGTATTATTTGCTAACATTTAAAAGGATAATTTCAGAGACACATTGAGTGTTTCTCAGTTGGAAGGATGAGGGCCTAAAATTAACACTTCTCAAGCGCCAAATGTGAATAAAAATCCGTGTTGTCAAGAATATTAAATGGTGTCAATTGCCAGTTGGCCGGTAACATTTTTAATGAATTCTAACAATGCAATGTTCTGAGAACATGAAACTGAACGACACTTGGGACATTTGACAAGCAAGGACTGCATCGTCATGAAAGTTTAAGCTAAGTTTAAATATTCAAGCGCAAGAAGACATGAAAGGCAACTCAATTCGTTACTTGGCTGCTGTGTGAGTTTTGATGTTGATGAACATCTGAAGCACGCGCCCAGAAATCTGCGTCTCAGACAGCGCGTGAATACTGAATTGAGTTCTCTTCCATGTGTTCTTGTGCTTGAACAGACATTATGTCAAAATGCCCATCTTGCCAATTACCCTCATAAACATAGTCAGTTATATCTTAAATGAAAGTAAACAGCTGAGAAGGTAAATGCATGTGTATCAATATATTAGATCCATACATTAGCTCTTAAAGTGACAGCAGCCTAATAAACCTGCTGCTATCTTTATTTTATGTTAAACAAACAACAACAAAAAATACCTCACTGCTCTACACTGAATAACTTTTGTAACTTTAATAAGGATATATTATATCCATACATTAGCTCTTAAAGTGACAGCAGCCTAATAAACCTGCTGCTATCTTTATTTTATGTTAAACAAACAACAACAAAAATCACTCACTGCTCTACACTGAATAACTTTTGTAACTTTAATAAGGATTAATCTACAAACCTGATTCCAAAAAAGTTGGGACACTGTACAAATTGTGAATAAAAACAGAATGCAAAGATGTGGAAGTTTCAAATTTCAATATTTTATTTTGAATACAACATAGAAATTTAAATTTCATGGCATCAACACATCTCAAAAAAGTTGGGACAAGGCCATTTACCACTGTGTGGCATCCCCTCTTCTTTTTATAACAGTCTGCAAACCTCTGGAGACTGAGACAAGTTGCTCAAGGAATAGGGATGTTGTCCCATTCTTGTCTAATACTGGCTTCTAGTTGCTCAACTGTCTTAGGTCTTCTTTGTCACATCTTCCTCTTTATGATGTGCCAAATGTTTTCTATGGGTGAAAGATCTGGACTGCAGGCTGGCCATTTCAGTACCCGGATCCTTCTTCTACGCTGCCATGATGTTGTAATGTAGTGCAGTATGTGGTCTGGCATTGTCATGTTGGAAAATGCAAGGTCTTCCCTGAAAGAGACGATGTCTGGATGGAAGCATATGTTGTTCTAGAACTTGGATATACCTTTCAGCATTGATGGTGCCTTTCCAGATGTGTAAGCTGCCCATGCCACACTCACTCATGCAACCCCATACCATCAGAGATGCAGGCTTCTGAGCGCTGATAACAACTTGGGTTGTCCTTGTCCTCTTTAGTCCAGATGACATGGCGTCCCAGTTTTCCAAAAAGAACTTTAAATTTTGATTCGTCTGACCACAGAACAGTTTTCCACTTTGCCACAGTCCATTTTAAATGAGCCT
Source organism: Megalobrama amblycephala (assembly GCF_018812025.1). Taxonomy (NCBI): domain Eukaryota; kingdom Metazoa; phylum Chordata; class Actinopteri; order Cypriniformes; family Xenocyprididae; genus Megalobrama; species Megalobrama amblycephala. The sequence continues at coordinate 877,775 of NW_025953339.1, read as the reverse complement.
TGGCCCAGAGAAAACGCTTCTGGATCATGTTTAGATATGGCTTCTTTTTTGACCTATAGAGTTTTAGCCGGCAACGGCGAATGGCACGGTAGATTGTGTTCACCGACAATGTTTTCTGGAAGTATTCCTGAGCCCATGTTGTGATTTCCATTACAGTAGCATTCCTGTATGTGATGCAGTGTCGTCTAAGGGCCCGAAGATCACGGGCATCCAGTATGGTTTTCCAGCCTCGACCCTTACGCACAGAGATTGTTCCAGATTCTCTGAATCTTTGGATGATATTATGCACTGTAGATGATGATAACTTCAAACTCTTTGCAATTTTTCTCTAAGAAACTCCTTTCTGATATTGCTCCACTATTTTTCGCCACAGCATTGGGGGAATTGGTGATCCTCTGCCCATCTTGACTTCTGAGAGACACTGCCACTCTGAGAGGCTTTTTTTATACCCAATCATGTTGCCAATTGACCTAATAAGTTGCAAATTGGTCCTCCAGCTGTTCCTTATATGTACATTTAACTTTTCTGGCCTCTTATTGCTACCTGTCCCAACTTTTTTGGAATGTGTAGCTCTCATGAAATCCAAAATGAGCCAATATTTGGCAAGACATTTCAAAATGTCTCACTTTCAACATTTGATATGTTATCTATATTATATTGTGAATAAAATATAAGTTTATGAGATTTGTAAATTATTGCATTCCTTTTTTATTCACAATTTGTACAGTGTCCCAACTTTTTTGGAATCGGGTTTGTATGCTTCATGGCTGGTAAAAAATATTTATGGCCTGAAAACAAGTTGTCACTGAGCTTGTCTGAGGTCATTATGAAATGTAAGCCAAAAGTAATGATTTTGGAGATAAAGGCATTATGTTTTCTTTTGATTTGTTGTAAATTAATCACATAATGCTATAATGTAAACCAATGCGAGGCCACAGGCATTCTGTACTGCATTAATAGAAAGGCAGTTAATATAAAGGTTTTTAATATAAAGTATGTTTTGTGACTGCAGGGGCGGAAACATATATGACATAGCCATGTGCACTTATTAGACCATCCTCATTCTAAGTGATTAATGCTGAGGAGGCGTACAAGGACTGAAGGACTGAACTAGGAAGGACACTGCTTCACTAGGATGCAGTTTTCTGTTTGAGAAGCAGCCATTATTTGTCACTGAAAACGTGTCAAGTAGCGCCTTGTTAGAGATCAGTGGTTATGATTGAATAGTTTCTGTTTGAATGCTTGAACTGTCTGAGATCTCCCTCTGCTGTTCAGAATAAGGTGCTGGAGCGAGAAAATGCAGAGCTGAAGAGGAGACTGCAAGCCAATGGAGAAGTGGGTTATGTGGCAGACTGAGGCTACAGTTACACCACAAAGCACATACACAAGCATGTTTAACCACACACACAGATGCACAAACATGTCTCATATAACTCACCACTACACAGCCTATTCTGAAACACTTAAAGGAATAATTCAGGCAACAATGAAAATAAATTACTCACCCTTACAGCTTTCTGTGAGGCACAAAGTTAAATATTTAAAAACTTAGAGATTTCTGTACAATTACATTTCATAGTGACCTTCAGATTCAGAATGAAGAAAAAAGTATTTTCATTTTGGGTGAACTATTCCTTAAAGAGACCTTCTTATCTAGAAAAGAAAAGTATAACCCTTCAAAGTGGGATTTAAGAATAGTTTGTGTACACATCAATTTATAATATTCAGCATACAGCATTGATTTCATCATGGGAAGCACTTCCTGTGGTGATCTCTGTAGACACAGATATTTCTCTTACAGAATACTGGTGGAGTCCAGAACATTTTTGAGAATGAGTCGGATATTGATAAAATGTCATCTCGATCAGGGCAGTCCACATCACAGGGTATGTGCTGAGCACTCACAAACACAACACGCAAGCCATACCCATATTCTTGTGGGGGAAAAAAGACATACTCATAAAAAAATACATATTATGAAAATAATATATTTTAAAAGAATATAATTAAGTGTGAACTGAATGCAATGTTTTTCTTGATTGAATGTTTTTACAATTAAATTAAAATGTATTATATTTTAAATTTGTTACATGCAATTAGTTGAGCTTTAGAATGTTTTTTTGAACCACTAAAGTAGGACTTGCATCTTATGTAATTTCATAATTATGAGTACATTTAGTATTGGTGTTGATATGTCTTGATATGCAATCTTTTGATTTGTCTATATATTTTTTATTATTATTTCAGTGAGATTCTTTTCAGAAGATGATGAAACTCCTTTGCAGATGAATTTCTGAGTGGAAACAAGTAAAGTCAGATAAATACTCAAGAAATAAGTCCTGAAACATCATCAACACCTCCAGCGGATGTGATTACACTGAGTTCAACATGAACTATTATTTCTAGGAACATCAAAACAATATAATTAGCCTATTAAAAAAGATTAAATTTAAGATTAATCTGTGAACAGTAAAAAAAAAAATGATGAATTGTGTTTTGTTGTTATAAGGCAGTTGTTTCCAACTCAAGTAAATCACTTTTTATCCTGACAGCTGGCCTATGATATGTAACCTATCATATTAATGTATATGTATACTTTGTTATGATAATCTTCCATTGCATAACTATTAAAATCATCAATACTGATGTAGGCTACAGAGTGATACTTGTATACGTTTACCTTCCCAGGTGGAAAAAAAAAAGAACATTTCTATAATATTGTAGTATCTGAGGAACGACAGACAAGGGAGGCTTCGTTCTGAACTGTTTTAATCGGAACGCAGAACAACTGCAACACACCCGCATCAGACTAACTCACTCTCTGTCCGCCTCTCTTCTGGGCTCATTAACTTCCTGCCTTAACCCTAGAACTGCAGTGCAAAATAATAAACAGCAATTTCAAAAACAATTACAAAGATTCTGTGTGCTACAATATACTTAAAGTGCTCTATTTTCGTGCACTAATTTTGTATTTAATATACTAAAAAAATTTCTTTTGTACTTCTTAAGATAATCTTAAGAACATCTAAGTGTACTCACCTGTACTCACACTCACCTGTACTCACCCTCTTGGAGTGGGGCGACTAGGACCGGAGGGGTTACATTTCTTGCCGTGACCCAGGTGGGAGTGAGGTTTAGGGAGGTGAGTATAATGGGGGTGCAGGTGAGAGCTGTGCAGGTAAACCTCACTCCCCTGATCTCAAGAGGTGAACTGCATTCTTTAGCATCCTTGTTAACGCACCTGCATCCTATTTGTCAAATGATTTGGTGGGTTAATGCTGCGCAGTTTTACATGTTTAAAACAATCGTACTAAAAATAAATATGAACGAACCCACGGTATTTGCAAGTAATGCCTAAATATTTTTGTGCAACACATACCATATTTAATTTCAAAAGTAAATGTGTGTGTATAATCATGTTTTGTTTTAGAATTGAATATATTGTGTATGAATGTATATAGTAATACGTGAATGGGGTGCATAAGAATTGTTAACATTAAGATTAATTAAATTTCACTTAATTAAATTTTACATTTCACTTGTTTGCAATGGGTTTTTAAGGCAATCACCTGTCACCTGCAGGTCTCATGTCCCTGTGAAACAATAGTGAACATGACGTGATTGCCCTTAACTAACATACAAGTTTAAAAACATAAAAATACTTCAAAACAACTGCAACACGGTCTTTAACCCTGTAAAGCCCACTGTTGCAGAATTACAACATCACTTTCAACAATTTTTAAAAAAGGCCTGCAAATGTTTTTCTCTCTCAAGACCACATTTACATGGTTAATGGGTTCTATTGTTTGTCCTCACAAAGCTATTGGATAGAATAAGTGTTTGTAGGTCCGGTCATCTGGCCATGAAGTTACTCTACCTGCAAACTTTGCGTCAAGCTCATCTCCTTTTTTTACATGACTGGATTTGACAAGATTCAAGTAAGTAAAATTCCTTACATATTTTTTTGTGTTTATTACAATGTAATTGATTTAGAGATTGTTAGGTCTATGTTGTAATTCTACAACATTGGGCCAGAGTGGTAGTCAAAATAGCCTGTGCTCCTACATGTTACATAAGGACACTGCACTTCTCACATGGTCACAAACTGAAATTTAAACTATTAAATTCATTGTAACTAAGTTCTAAATGTGCTTTTCTGTTAAATTTGCACTTAGTTTAGTTTAGACCAGTGTTTCTCAACCCTGGTCCTGAAGGACCCCCAACACTGCAGGTTTTGTCTTTCTCCCTAATTAAACGCACCTGATTCAACTCATCAGTTCATTAGAAGAAACTCCACTACCTGAAATGAGTGTGTCAGACAGAGGAGACTTTCAAAATGTGCAGTGTTGGGGGTCCTCCAGGACCAGGGTTGAGAAACACTGGTTTAGACCATAATTAAACACAGGAATAAATTGTATGTGGAATTTGAAACTCCATCATCCAGAGCAGTGAAACTCCCTGTATCTTTGTAGTTTATTTGTTTGTTTTTTTTAACTTCTAAATGATCCTGAGATTTTTGGCCAAGTAGCAGTTTATAGCATTAGGAGCTCTGAATGTTCTGGAGTTTTTTTGGGGGGATGCCTTTTGCATTGTTCAGGGACAGGTGTGAATGGTCTTGAATATGAACCTGTAAGCGCTCTGGGGGGATGCATGTGTTCCTTTAGTATAAGTAGAGAGCATAATAGGCCAGCCAGACAGTATTGTTTGGATGTAGTAGTGAAATTTTGATTAGGATTTGCATTGAAATTATAATACTTTGATGGATAATACTTAGATCTCTACCCTCGACACATGGTCTACCACCCTGTCTATTCTTTCAGTTTATCTACTACAATATAAGACCCATTTGTATTATTCACTTATTAATTTTTTTACTTTTTCCATTTCAGAATGCCAAGATGTCATCGGAATACCCCCCACTGGATGTACTCAAAGACATGATTGCACATCCCCAGTAAAGACGAAGAGAGGACGCTGTAGACACTGCAATAATGGATACACAAATATACTGTGTAGCAAGTGCAATGTTCATCTTATCCATTTGACTTATCCATTTGCTGACTTATCCATTTGTTGATATGACATGGTTAGATTCAGATGGCAAATATCATATATCAAATTTTGTATCCATCTCAGAGATAATACCCATATTTAATGAAACAATCATATTTAAAAAAGATATTATATTATCATTTCATAATAAAATATAATTTATTGTTACTACTGTAAATCTATATTAAATATTATGGGATCTCCTTCAATGCTTTCAGAATCTTTACTTTTTAAAGTAATTTTATTTCTGTATTTTTAAAATATATTTTTATATTAACATAGGCCTATTTTCAGTGGCGGCTGGTGCAAAAAAATTTTGGTGGGGCGCAAAAATTTTTTTTTTTTAGAAATGCAGGAATGAATAGGCTAATTGTTAAATAATCATTTAACAAGTGATATAATAATGTATCATTACTGCTTATCTAAAACATGGAAAATTCAGTATTTAAAGCATGCCATAGGGCTGGGATAAAAAAAAATCTGTATTTAATTAAAAAAAAAAAAAAATTTCACATCCTGCCCAATATTGTCCTAGAAACAATGTTCATATTGAAGGCTATAAAAACAAACATGAATGCAACTGTGTAGTATATGCTATATTATGTGCAAAAAAGGGATCAAATCACATTAGGCCTAGGCTATATTCTAAAATTGTAACTTTACAATCTAAAAAAAAATTGAAAATAAATAAAAACAAAAGAACAGACTAATTATTATTATTTTGATTATTGGCCCAAAAAGAGGCGGTACTCCACAGAGCGTGACTCGACGCTGATTGGACTATATCCAGAGGCAGAACAAACAGTCTAGCAGTGACAGCTAGCATAACTCTGTGGTTGAATGCGATTGAAAAATCCGTCCCTGTCTCACTTTGGTGGTGCGTCGCCCTATTGCCCTAATGAAGAAACCGCCCCTGCCTATTTTAATGACAGTATATTTATTGAACACAAATGAATACTTTTATTTATCAAAATAAACAGAAAATTGTACAAACTTTGCTAAAGTGATTCTTTTGAACAAGTATTAACCTAGACATTATTAAAAACATATTATTTTAGCTAAAGTATTTGTATGAATACTGTGTGCCTTTTACCCCACACATTTATAAGAGTTTATACAAAAATTAACCACTTTTATGATTTATTTTCACACAAAATCTGTTGCTTTATCAATGTTCAAAACAAACATATATATTTTCCCTGCAATCATACACTTTGAGAGTAGTGAAAAGCACATTTTTTCTTAAGGTGTGCCTTAGCCCCGTTGTACCCTACATAACTAATAAATAAATAAATAAATAACTTAAATGTTTCAGACTCTTTCACACAGCAGACTGAACTCAGGTAATGTAGTTAAATTAATAGCTATGCTACATTTTTTTATTTACTTTTTTCTATGCTAACTTCAGCGACGCTACTGCCCATCATTGTTTATTTCATAAGTAGCCGGGACTTATTTTGACCATAGACTGTGATTTTGACCAACAGTTGATCTCCAGAGCGACAGGTGGCAGGAGAGTCAAAAGAGATCTCACTACTGACTTAAGAGCAGAGAATGAGAAACAAACACAAACAAATGACAGACAGCGGACTGAGCGGAAACAAAGCGCAGCAGCAGCAGCAGCAGCAACAACAACAACAACAACGCAGGAGGGAAAACACTGATATCTGTGCGTCTGTACAGTTTAACGGTAAGCGATGCTTTTCCAGTCGCATAAACTTTATCTCGAAATCACAGCAAAGTCATCAAAATGTAAGTTTCCAAACATAAACTCACCGCAACTACAGTTGCTTTATTCATGCCGGTAGTTATGTCAACGTGTACAGTTGTGTAAAGTTGCTACTGTCAGCAAAATATATAATAGACTGGGTTTAAACAGACAAACTGATTGAACTGCAGTATATATATATATGTGTGTGTGTGTGTGTGTGTGTGTGTGTGTTATCTAATGTGCAGTTCTTGACTCCTGGTCATCTGTCTACAGGTCTTTGTATCAGGCTGGAGTTCGTTTGGGCTTCTCATGGGTGCATCTGTGTGCCGGTACGGCCGCTCGCTGTCTGTCCCGGGTCACAGCAGGGCCAATCACAAGGAGGCTCTGATTGGTGTGGATGACTCCCTGGACGGTCTGGACAGACAGGAGGACATCGCCCAGTTCCCGTATGTGGAGTTCACAGGCCGAGACAGCATCACTTGCCCTACCTGCCAGGGGTCTGGACGCATCCCATCAGGTATGGACGTCAAAATACCATCTTACATTAAGGGAGAATGTCACAAAAACAGGTCATATTTAATCTTGAAGACCAGAAGGAATGAGCCCTATATAGTTTATAGGTTGTTTTGTAAAAGTAAGTTATTGATTGAGGTCATGAGGTTTTAGAGATGACTGTGTGAACTTTGGCAGGATTCTGCATGTTATCTGACCTTCTGACTGAATCAGGCTTTTCTTTCAGGGCAGTTGAATGAATTGGTTGCTTTGATCCCCTACAGCGATCAAAGGTTACAGCCACGGAGAACGTAAGTTATCACACACGGTCCGTTCTTTATGGAAACTGCCTTGATGTTCGATATTTGCCTTTATAAGCCACAAATATGTTTAAATTAAAAATATAATGCTTGTTTTAAAGCATTTAGGGATAGTTTTCTCATAATTTACTCACCATCATGCCATCCGATGTATGTGACTTTCTTCAGATAAACACAAACAAAGATTTTTAGGATAATAATCCATCTCTGTGAGTCCATATAATGCCACTGAATGACTGCTGCTTGAAAAACACACACAGCGATCATTATGGTAATATAAACAACCACAGTGCTTGAATCAGTGTTTTCTGAAGTGAAGCGATGGGTGTTTGTAAGAAAAATACTTATAATTTAAACTCTTTTAACAATTGTGACATAAGCGCATTGTGAAGGTCACATGAGAAGTAGTGATTCTTTGTGCTTTCGTGTCACTGTTTATGTCAAGCTGAACTTGTAAATGCATCTAGCAATTTTGTATAGGTAAAAGAAATTAAAATATATTAGTATTTTTCTTACACACCCATTGTTTCACTTCAGACATTAGCTATTTTCCACCCATCTATTTTTATGCACATAAAAAAACCCTGGATGGAAATGGCAAGATGTGCATAAATTCTAAAAATGTGCATAAAAAAACTCAATTGAGGCAGAAAATTTTATATCCGATAAGAAGGCACGCACATAAACTATGATGGAAACACATTTACCAAATAAATCCCTTGATGCGCAGCAAAAAACTCATGTGACACTGCCTCAACAGTGGATGTGATTGGATAACTGGACTAACCAGTGAACCAATCGTATCACAGCATCTCAAATGCCTGAGCAAAAGTGCTGATTTGGTTTTATTCACTCCCAAAAGTGATTGCATTCGCCAACACTAGGCATTCGAATGCAAGATAACATGACAGAGTTCATTGTTCATTGCGAGTCATTTTATGATGGAAGAAAACAGAGCAACAGTGGCTTCCTCGATTGCAGCAGCTTCCATTCTATTACTTCCATTCATTTTGTGGCAATTAGTTAAATTCGCTATTTTTGATGGAAATGTAGCTGATGATTCATCGTGTGGGGTCGTATGGATCACCCTCATGATCACTCGCTGTGTGTGTTTTTCAAGCATCAAACGAGTGCCACACATTTTCTTTCCTTTATATGGACTCACAGAGATGGAATATTTCCCTAAAAATCTTCACTTGTGTTTTTATCTGAAGAAAGTCAGTCATTTACATCAGGGATGGTGTGAGTGTGAGTAAATGATGAGAGTTTTCAAAAAAAGATTCATGATTTTGCAACTCTTCTCTTGGCAGGAAGTCGTATGTGGTGCTGTCAGTGATTTTGTGTCTGCTGGCATCATTTTTGGTGGCATTCTTCCTGTTTCCACGTCCTGTGCTGGTTGTTGATGATGGCATTCGCTCTGTGACTGTCCACTTTGACCGTAACAACAGCAAAGTGCTCATTAACATGACGGTGATTTAATGTCCCTTGATGTTTTACAATGGGTTAAATGATATTGAATTTAAAAAAAAAATTAATCAACAGTGTCCCTGTTCAGAAATTATTGTATTTATAATCTCTCAGAATCAATGCTCTTGTAATATACTGGATAAAAAGTGTTCACAATGCATCTCCAATCTAGAATTGTTCATATAAAATTGGACAATTAAAACATTATAGGGCAAAAACATATTTTTTTGCTTTGAATCAGAAAAATAATTTAAAGAACCTCTAAAATTGGCACTGGTCTCTTCTGAATACTGACTGTACTGTGTGTGTGTGTGATATTATTTTTTTTTTAAACAGAGCTCCCTGAACTTCACCAACTCTAATTTCTTCACGGTGTGGGTGGACAGTGTGAGCTGTCAGGTGCTCTACATGAAGACAGTCATTGGATCTCAACAGCTAGACAATGTCATCCACATTCAGCCTCTCAGCCAGAGACAGGTATGATGAATCTGCTTCATTTTGTAATGTTCACTACCGTTCAAAAGTTTTACTTTTTTTTTTTTTTTTCAGGATACTTTGATGAATAAAAAGTTCAATAGAACAGCATTTATTTGAAACCGAAATCTCTTAATGTTATAAAAGTCTTTTGAACTTCAGTGTAGATTCAGTCATTCAGTGGAAGAAATGACACAGATTGTTGAGTATTGGATGGTAGTTGTGATGTTGTACAGTATGTAACATGTTTTTAAATGCAGGTCAACTTCACTGTCAGCATGGAGATTGGAGGAACTCTCTCTTACGTTTAGTAAGTATCAAATCAGTTCTCTTAATGCAGTGGTTCTCAACCTTTTTTCCCAGTGGGCCACACTATGGTCCAAGTGCAAGTCTCACGGGCCGCATATAATTTACACATGACGTCACCAATGAAAACCAGATCAGATTTAATGTTAAGGTATTAGCAGATAGTATTATTATACCTAGATGTTGCACACACAGAAGAGGCGTTGTTTTCTGTTGGACATACAGTGTTTTATTTCTGTCACTAATACTATAAGAAATTTGTTTTTGTTTCAGTGTGTTGAAATGACTGGCAGTGTGACTTCTTCATATCAAAGTGAAACTCTCTTGTTCAATAAACCCACATTACACAATCCTCTGATATACAATATGTCACAGAAAATAAGAGCAATGATTCACCAACTTGCTGACATTAGCATTACAGTCAGATAATAATGCTCAATGAACATGCACTTATACAGTATACAAAATGTATACAAGCACTTTAAGTAACTATTTAACTCTGGATGTAAATTCTCTTCAACTGCATCGTAACAGTCACCAAAAAGTTATATAGGCCACAAGCGCCTTTTAATAAGCAAATGTTTCTCAACTCTTTTTACAAACAACATTGAGCGCATTGTAATTACAATCTCTGACACTATCAAGCAATCTGTCACGTCTCAATCCCTCGCGCAGCAGACACGGGTGCACCGATGTGGTTATTTTTATCGATATGAAATACAATGCATCAAACAAACGCATCATTCACATGTATTTTGACATTGTAGGTTTTGCATATGCCACTTTACTACAGAACAATCAAAGGCTGCCCATCTCGCTTATTGACAGCAAACAGATTCTTCCGTTCTTCTTACCTTTGCTGAATGATGCTACAACTCTTCTTGTTTGCATTGTGTTTCTTCATTGGTATGTTTTTCTCCTCTAATAACAAAATAGTTTATTTTGATTCCTAAATTTACAAAAAATAATGGCTACTATTGGAATTCTGCCAAAGCGTGCTTGTAAGTTTTTGTTAACTGAGTACACAGTGTATAGTAGGTCTGCGCATTTCTGAAAATGATCACCAAAATTACTAATAGTCTCCTCTCCACCAATAAGCTGGTGTGTGGTGGGCGTTCTGGTGCAATATGGCTCCAGTGGCAAATTCCCAAAGGACTAGCCGAGATGAAGCTGTTCAATTTTTAAAATTGAACAATTTTTAATCTTGGCGTGAACAGGCCTTTAGGATGAACAAGTTCATCCCCATGAATCTGTCTGTCTTCTCTTCTGTTTTTAACAATTTTCTCTGTTTTCTCAGTGCCTTTTGCACCATGGCAAGCATTAAGGTCCACAACATTGTGGTGTTCATGCAGTAAGTTTCCCATCACTACATTTTAGCTTCCTGTATGTTGTCTTTTGCTGTTGTCCTACATTGAAAGTTGGAGGTGAATCATAAATGTGAGGACACACAAGCCAAAAAGAGGCAAAAAAGGTCAAGGGCCCTCACACGAAACTCCTGATCATGTAAATTCCTAATAAACTGACTCAATTTTGCCCTCGTACTTTTGCCAAGCAGCAGTAAATATGACTGCACCTTGAACTGTTTTCTCAGGTTTACCTTTGTTTAGCTGCTAATAAACCTCAAATTTTAAGAAGCTGGTATTTTAGTCAGATTCCTTCATGAAATGTACCTGACTGCTTGTCTTATACACCCCAGGACCTCTGTGAAAACCTCCTACATGGTGCGGTCGGCACAGAACACTCTGGAAGCTTACCGCTACATCGACTGCGGTGCCAACTCCACCATCCACCAGCCCTCAGGGATGGTGTGGTCCAAACCTCACTTCCCTCTGAATGGGAAGCTGCTCAGGTGAACCATCAGCCAGTTGGATTCTCAATGGCAGCACATTTTCTTTAGTTTGACTCCAAATGCTTTTGCTGAAACTGAACAGAGCAGCTATGATGTAAGTTATTGGTTGAATTGATCCCTCGACAGATGTCGAAAAAATTGCTCTCTGCTCAAGGTCCATTTCGAGAGCTTCTCACCTGCTGTAGTATTAATTTGTGATCTATAAAGGGTGTTATATAATTTTGCAGTGACTGATAAAAAGAGATTTAATTATTGAAGGGTTTGTCAATGCAGATGTGCACTTTAAAGTACTTTTTGTTATGTATATTTTGTACTTGGTTATGTCCTATGCAAATTGTCTTTGTAATGCCAAAGATTTCATGTGTTTACTGATGAAGTCATTTCTCTGATGGTTGGTTCTTGAAGTGACTCTTTCATCAGTGTAAATCAACTTCAGTCAGAATATATGTAATATATACAGTATACAATAGCATGTGTGTATGTTCTCAAAGGATTTGATTTGTGTACTTGGGTTTCTTTCTGACTACTGTGATACTGAAGATGAGGTGACTATTACAAAACAATCAGTTTAGTGTGTCACTTTGCTTCTGTGAAGCCATGAAAGCTGAGATTAATGAAATTAGATGTTCGATAGTAATTATGCCGGATGTTTTGCTCTCACTCATGCATTAGGGGTTTCACCAAGTTTTTATCTAACAAATTCTGAAAATGCTTACAATCATGAATCATTGACAACAAGAAGAATTAGTTTACTCCTAGTTTAGATGTTTTAAAGAAGGGCATTTGTTTCTTACCTGAAGTTGCACCTAAATTATTGCTATTCTCCTTTATTGTATTTTTCATTGTCTAAAATTTGGAAAAATAAACTGATAATAAAAAAGGTTTAATACAGTTTTGAATAGCATTTGATAAGAAAAATAAAGCCTTTTTGTCCATATGTTTGTATTTTTGTATGAACCCATCCTTTATTCCCCATTTTCCACATGCCAGATTGAGCATTTTGAGCAAACATTCACTGAAAACTTTGTCCAGTTTGACTTCAGTTGCACAAAGCTGTGCAAACTGTTGACTCTTTGTTTTTTAGTAGCATTAAAACTTAAGAACCATCCCTGAAATGATGCAGCAACATAAACCCTCATTAAGTCCATTTCATGAAACCGCAGCCATGCTGGAAACTATCCAGGGACTCATTGCACGTGGGTGGCGTTTAATAATTTATTCAGTACAGGTTATTGCAAAGATATTCCATTCACATCTTCATTCTCACATTCAAGTCAGTCGCATTATTGCTCCTGTTGCACTTTATACCCTGCAGATTCTTCTGCATTATAGGGATTACATCTTGTTTTGTTGATAGTTGAAGATATTACAGCCAAACTATTGGTTGAATCTGGCACGTGTTAAGCTTAGATCAGACTGAAGTGTTTAGCTCATTTTTTCTTAGGGATAATAGACTCATATCAGGAGGCAGGGCTACTGGAATCACTCAAGGTACAGTATGCTTTTTTCCCTCCCAAATGCAGTGCGTGTCTTGCTTTAGCATGTGCTTTTGCTGAGTCTGCTGTAATATTTGTTCTCATTTCCAATTACGATTTTATTCCCATTAATCCTGGATGCAGAATGAGTGAGCAGGGTGTTGTGGTTAGTGGATTTAGAAGGTTGAGCACCATTTCAGAGATAGATGTGGACCATGAAGAGGAGCCCGTGTCTATAGTGTCCTCTGGGGACAGTGAGTGGGTCGGATCCAGTGCATCGCTCTGCTCGCGTGGAAAGCCCAGTGGCGAGAGCAGCACCTTCACCTCCTTTGAGTCCTATCAGCCTAATACTTCAGGTACAGCGGCAATGCTTCTCTGTTTAAATGTTTGTGTTTGTGTGTGTGTGTGTGTGTGTGTCCAGTACGTAAAAGTTGTCCTGGCTGCTTTAACTTTAAAAATGCACTCTTCCTAATGCTGACGTAGCCTGTCTTGTGTTAAACAATTGTGCTTTAATTATGGAGGCCCATGTGTGCCACTTAATAATTTGAGAAATATCAATAAATAAAAATACATATATATATATATATATATATGGAGGTCATTTGAGTATAGTGAACACATTGTCATGTTCAAGAAACTACAGTAGTTTTGATGATTTGAGGTTTGTGACATGGTGGTGCGTTATCCTGCTGGAAGTAGCCATCAGAAGATGATACACTGTGTGTCATAAAGGGATGGACATTTTCAGCAACAATACTCAGGTACACATTTAAACGATGCTCAAATGGTTCTAAGGTGCCCAAAGTGTGCCAAGAAAAAATATCCTCCACACCATTACACCAGCAGCAGCCTGAACTGTTGATACAAGACAGGATGGATCCATGCTTTCATGTTGTTAATGCCAAATTCTGATCCTCCATCTGAATGCTGCAGCAGAAATCGAGACCCATCAGACCAGGCAATGTTTTTCCAATCTTCTATTTTCCATTTTTGGGGAACCCATGTTAATTCAGTTTGATGTTCTCAGCTGACAGGAGTGTGACCGGTGTGTCTTCTGCTGCTGTAGCTCATCTGCTTCAAGGTTGGATGTGTTGTGTGTTCAGAGATGCTCTTCTGCAGACCTCGATTGTAACGAGTTCTTATTTGAGTTACTGTTTCCTTTCTATCAGCTGAACCAGTCTGGTCATTCTCTTCTTACCTCAACAAGGCATTTTCACCCACAGAACTGCCACTCGCTGGATATTTTCTCTTTTTCGGACCATTCTCTGTAAACCCTAGAGATGATTGTGAGTGAAAATCCCAGTAGATCTTCTGAAATGGCACCAATAATCATCTCTGAAGTATATTCCCATTCATATTTACATTTTTTAGCACACCAGGGTGATCATGAACATGACATTTTCCAGCCATGACTTTCTGTTCCACAGGAGAATAAACATGAGGAAACACAAAGGCCAAATTCCCGTAATCATTCATCACAATGAGAAAAACCAAAGAATATAGTTCTGATGTGCAGCAAAAGATTGTTGAGCTTCACAAAATAGAAAGTGGCTGTAAGAAAATAGCTAAAGCATTGAAAATCCCCATTTCCACCATCAGGGCAATAATTAAGAAGTTCCAAATAACTAAAGATGTTACAAATCTGCCTGGAAGAGGACGTGTGTCTAAATCGTCCTAATGCGCGGTGAGGAGGAAAGTTTGAGTGGCCAAAGACCCTCCAAGGATCACAGCTGGAGAATTGCAGAGATTAGTTGAGTCTTGAGTCTCAGAAAGCCTTAAAAAAAATGATCAAACAGCACCTACATCACTACAAGATGTTCGGGAGGGTTTCAAGAAAAATCCTCTGCTCTCATTCAGAATCAATCTCCAGCATATTCAGTTGTCAGTCAAGACTGGAACTTCAAACTGGACCGGCTTCTATGGTCAGATGAAACTAAAAAAAGAGCTTTTTGGCAGCAAACCCACCAGATGGGTTTGCTGCACACATGGATAAAAAGTACCCCATGCCCACGGTTAAATATACTGCTGGATCTTTAATGTTGTGGGCCTATTTTTCTGCTGGAGGTCCTGGACATCTTGTTCAGATACATGGTATCATGGATTTTATCAAATACCAACAGATAAAAAATCAAACCCTGACTGCTTCTGCTAGAAATCCAATAATGGGCCATGGTTGGATCTTCCATCAGGACAATGATCCAAAACAAACATCAAATCCAATACAAAAATGGGTCACTGAGCACAAAATGAAGCTTCTGCCATGGCCATCCCAGTTCTCTGACCTGAACCCTAAAGAAAATTAGTGGAGTGAACTGAAGAGAAGAAGCACCAACATGGAGCTGGAATCTGAAGGATCTGGAGAGATTCTGCATGAAGGAATGATCTCTGATCTCTCCTCAGGTGTTCTCCAAACTCATCAGGCATTATAGAAGAAGACTCAGAGCTGTTATCTTGGCAAAAGGAGGTTTTGAATAAAAGGGTGCCAATAATTGTGGTCAACGTGTTTTGGAGAAAAACATTTATTTCATAGTGTGAGTTTCCCCCCACTTTCAATTATTTTCCTTAAATGAAAGGTTCGCATTTTGTGAATTTTTTGAATGAAAGATCAAAAGGATAAACAATGCAGATTTATTTTCACAGCTGCTTTTGCTCATAATTACTAAGGGTGCCAATAATTGTGGAGGGCACTGTATACATTATTGTTTTAAAAGTTATATATATATATAAATTAATGCTTTTATTCAGCAAATACATGTAAAATTGTTTCAAGATTATAAATAATAATAATAATGTTTCTTGTTCATCAAATCAGCATATTAGAATGATTTCTAAAGGATCATGTGACAAATTCAGCTTTGATCACAGGAATAATTTTAAAATAGATTAAAATAGAAAACATTTTAAATAGTTCTAACATTTTAGAATATTACTGTATTTTTGCAGACTTGGTGAGCATAAGAGACTTCTACATCTTCTAACATAAAATATATTTAAATGTTACCATAACCTAGTACAATTATTTCTTAAAAATATTATTGGTCGATTGATGTTTTAGTATTTAAAAAAAAAAATGGTTTGGTTTTACATATTATTATAAATGCTAAAACATTGGTCTATTTATTAGTTTGTTTCAAAAACATTGTTCTGCAGAATCTACATGGCTATAGTTTTGGTTGCTGTTAAATTCTGTAGTTTCAACACCCGTTTAAGTATCCCTCACTTGTAAACATGTTAATTTGATGCGCTTGCAGCTCTCATGCAGAGTGAAGTGCACTTTTATGAGCACTTACACCAACACTCAGATGCTAAAAGACTCCCTGTGTGACAGAGCCTTATGCAAGATACATGACCGTAAACCTGTACTTTGAGATATATTGAAAAATAATTCTCTCACTATTGTACGCTCATCCTGTGTAGTGAAACTATATTCGGGTTGCTCTGTTTCTCAAACTATTAGGCTAGTTCTCCAGGGGAATGTATACTGTTACATTAATGGCTGCAGGTGACCACTTATTTCTCCCAGCTGTGCATTATGTGCTCCATTTCTTCTCAAACAACCCTTTATATAATTACACATCTACAGAGAGTTCCTGTCTATAAGGTTTTACATGTGACATTAGTCTGATTCTGTGAAAAGCATGGCCACACATGCCATAATCATAATTCTGAAGAATTATGTGCTGATGAAAGACTGAAATACATGTTTTGGGCTTCTCATTTCAGCCCTCCATCTATCACAGTGAAATGGCTGATTGCTGCCGGTTTCAGTGTAATTAGAGCATCTTACATTTTTACAGTTTATAGCAGCCTGCACTTAACTTGATGTACGGATATCTACAAAAAATAAATAATTCATGCAAGAAGAAATGTTCAGGTAATGATAACTGAGTGATGTGCACAAATACCAGCACTGCCCTTGCGTACTGAAAATAAATGTGCTAGAGAATATTTATTAAAGCTTCTTTATTATTTATTATTAAAGAACTTTTACAAATATTCTTGCAAAAAGTACTGTACTATGATATCATCATGCATTTTGGACATGTCAAGTGAAGTCACATTTATTTCTATAGCCCTTTATAACAATTATAAAATGATTTCAGTTTCAGCTGTAAAGCAGCTCTACAGAAGACAATAGTGTCATTATTCAGCTCAAGATGGTTCAATGTTGATTCAGTTCCATTCAATAACAGTGCAGATTTTGCAAAATTAATCAATTATGCAATTTAAACTTCAAATACAGATTGTTTCAAAGCAGCTTCAGATATACATGGAAAAACAGTTCAAAATTCAGCAATTATGGAACAAATTCAATTTCAGCTATAAAGCAGCTCTACAGAAGATGATAGTGTCATTGTTCAGTTCAGGTCAGTTCAGTGTTGATTCAATTCAGTTCAATGGTGTGAACGATGCAAAAAGTAATGTTACAATATTGCTTTACTCGCTAAAAATAAACTAATTTAAGGAAATTCATGCATTACATTACTTGTGCATTACTTTTTCTCACCTGGGCTGGGCTTGCTTGTTTGTTTTATTTTTGGCAAATGTAAAAGCCCTTTCATACAAAAAGTGAAATGAATAAGCCTCAGGCTGAAGGAAATGCATATATATGCCTGTACAGTAGAGGGCGCAGCTCAAACAAACTTTTCAGCTACGCTGCCATTCTGGATTGCAGAAGAATAGGACACAGGAAGTTCAATGTAGTGTTTGTAACCAGAGGCGTTTCTCAAAACCAAGTTCGCAAAGTTCGGACTCGCGTCCATGGTAGTTAGGACTTGGCAAGTTCGACTCAGGAGAACGAACTCCCGTGAACGGGAGAACACAAGTCCGGTGATTCTGCAAATGGAACAGCAGCGTACTTGATAACGTCATTCAGCTCGCTCTGGCTTCTCCGGTTATCTCGTATCTTTTAGCCAACAAAAAAAAAAACGAAATGTGTTATAAAACACCACTCTTCCCCTTTTCGTTTTATTTAAAAAACAAACAAAAACATATTAATAGCCTCAGGCAATGAGTGATTGATTATCTGCAATGTCTGCATATATTTATAACAAAACGAAATATTAAACAACCCTGCCTCTTTTCGTATATATTTCAAAAATATTAAACAATACTATTTGTGCATAGGCTACTCTGATTATCTTCACTGTAATGAAATGAAATGGGCTATAACATAAAACACAACTCTGTCTCTTTTTGTTAAATGTCAGGTTTAATGATCAATAATAGCCATTATAAAAGGTATAAAAATATACAATAAGAAATAAAGCAAACAATTCAGTCAAGCGTATAAAATCAGCACTTTAGTAGGATACAAGAGTTAAATAGTCATATATAAAGTTATGAAACGTCAAGTTGTCCTCGGTCAAAACGGAGCCAGCGGCAAATGTCAGAAGGACTCGCCGAGGTAAGGCTGCTCTCGGCTGGGTACATGAGCGCTGAGCATCCGGTGATCGCCTGGATCTCACAACTCCGACAACGTCAGATTAAATTTTCAGAAAGGCGCTATCTTTATCAATAAACCACAAATTTGAGCTTTAAACCAGCACATTCTCGCCTGAAAAACTCTTTAAACTACATATCATGACATAATAACAGTAATATGTTTAAATTATGCGGGTTTTCTCCTTTACTATTCACGCTTGCTGGTTACTGCGAGATGCATTCTAGGATACCTGGCTGTCTCAAGTCTGCACAAGTCATCCTCGATAAAAGTGCGTGCTCTTCCCCCAAACAGAGAACGCACAGAACGTGTGTCATCTGGTGTCAGATAACATGGACACGGATCAACACAAACCTCTTAGTCAGTGAGTTTTTTTCTGTGCATTTAATTTTGCCAACTATGTGCTTCAAACAAAACAGTCCCTGAAGATGAAAAGAGGATGATATGTTATCTGGGCACCCCTTATATACTTGTGGTTTGCACTGTTATGATGTCATGGGCTGTCGCCGGTCAATATGATATTGTTGAGATTGGATATGTGTTTCAGACACCGGTTCCCGTGGAGGTGGTTCCCCTAGCGCTTTGGACGCAGCACAAGTTTCTTTTCGAAAGGGAACTAGCATTTCTGCCATCATGCCGGATCTCCGGCATGCAGCGTTTGGCTGCAGAAAAAATGAGAGACCTACATTTTTTTTAAAAAATGTTTATGTTTGAGTTCGATTTCGGACATAGCCCAACACTTTTACTTCAGCAATAAAAAAAAAGAAAGAAACACAAATGTGATGTTTATCTAATGTCATTTTTGCTTATTAGTTCGTCGAAAATCAGCTGCAAAGAAATAAAGTGAGATTAAATACATAAAGTATATTAGTATTATTTAACATATTAATTATTGCAGGTTTGAGTAATATTCTGCATCTGCGTTTCACAGTTTTTATTCATTTGGAAGAGTACTGAATCTGTTTTGGTACAAATGAGATGAGTAAATGCTCACATTTAGTCTAGAACTACAATACCCATCTTGTTCACACAGCACACACAATGCCTCAACATGTGGACAGGAGAGGTATCAGTCAAAAAATGAGAAAACAACAAAACTTGCGTTACTTATGTAAAAAGTAACTCAGATATTTTGTTGTAAATTTAAAAGTAATGCATTACTTGTTATTTGAAGAAAGTAATCTGATTACGTACTTGTAATGTGTTACCAGCGTTCTGTACAAGCTGCAGCTGTCTTATGGTCTTTTTGGGAAGGCAGTGAGGAGTTTCTCAAAGTCTTGACTGGAGACAAAGCATCTAATTCTTGCTATATTTTTGAGATGATAATATGCTGATTTAGTTTTTACATGGCTACTGAAACTGTGAAGGTATGTGTTCACTTTCAGAACTTCATCTTTGTTTCCAAACGCAATGACTTCAGTTTTGTCTTTGCTTAACTGAAGGAAGTTTTGGCACATTACATTTTTTATTTCATCAATGCATTGGCACAGGGAGTCAATGGGGCTGTAGTCGTTAGGTGATAGGGCAAGGTAAATCTGGGTGTCATCTGCATAGCTGTGATAGCAATTTTTTTCTTTCTCATTATTTGGCTCAGTGGCAGCATATATAGGTTGAAAAGGAGGGGTTCAAATATTGAATCTTGAGGGCATGCCATGGATGTCCACTCAGACTTATGGTCACCGATACTCACATAATAACCTCTCCCGTTTAAGTATGACCTGAACCATTTAAGGACCATCCCAGAAGTCCCAACCCAGTTTTCCAGCCTGTCAAGAAGTATGTTGTGATCGACAGTGTCAAACGCAGCACTGAGGTCAAGTAGTACCAGCATTGATATTTTACCTGTATTGGTGTTTAGGCAAATATCATTTATTATCTTTATCAGCGCAGTCTCTGTGATGTGATGCGTTCGGAAACCAGATTGAAAGTTGTCGAAGTATCCATTCAAGCTTAAGAATTTGTTCAGCTGATTGAAAACAACTTTTTCAATGACCTTGCCTATGAAAGGAAGATTTGAGATTGGTCTGTAGTTGCTCAATATGGTGTTAACCAGATTGCTCTTTTTCAGGAGGGGCTTAACAACTGCAGTTTTCACAGAGTTTGGAAAAGTCCCAGAAAGAAGTGAGGCATTTACCACTTCTAGGAGATCTGCTTCAGTTAAACACACTTTTGAAAAAAGATGTGGGAAGTGTGTCAAGGGCGCACGTTGATGTTTTAAGGAGCTATACTGTTTCTTCCAAAATTTTACCATCAATTGCTTCGAAATCAGACATAATAGCTACTTTCTGAGGTTGTGATCTGATCTGTTTTACCCCAGTGCAGCTCAGGGAAGTGCTGATCACCTTTCTGATATTATTGATTTTATCAGAGAAGAAGGAAGCAAACTCACAGCATTTGCTGTCTGAGAGCATTTCACTGGGAATCTGACTCTCTCTACAGTAGCAAAAAGAGTGTGGGTGTTGTTTAAGTTGCTGTTTATAATATTTGAGAAGAAGGTCTGTCTAGATTTGCCTAATTCCACATTGAAAGCATGAAGGTTATCTTTATAGATGTTATAGTGGATTTCAAGTTTTGTCTTTCACCACATGCAGTCAGCATTTCTGCATTGTCTTTTCATATTTTGCACTGCTGTTGAGTTTCTCCAAGGTGCTTTTTGTCTGCCGCTCTTCTTCCTGACTTTCACAGTAGCAATGTTATCAATAACATTCTTTACTTTTGAGTTAAAAGAATCAAGGAGATAATCAACAGAGTCTGCAGATATGCTTGGTGTTAAAGATATAGCCTTCATAAACAGCACACTTGTGTTCTCATTTAAGCATCACTTTTTGACCGAGATAGATCTAGCTTCAACAGTAGGAGAGAGCAATATGTCAAAGAAAATACAGAAATGATTAGATAGTGCTACATTCTTTATGACAATGGATGAAATGTTTAGACCCTTACTGATGAGTAAATCTAGAGTGTGTCCACGATTGTGTGTGGGTCCATGTATATGCTGAGTCAGATCAAAGGTATTCAAAACTGTTATGATTTCTTTTGCCATATTGAATTCTGCATTATCTATGTGGATGTTAAAGTCCCCAGTAATAGCAAAACAGTCAAACTATGAGAAAATTGTTGATAACAGTTCTGTAAAGTCCTCAACAAATACTGGAGAGTATTTTGGAGGCCTGTAAATAACTATAAGTAGAATGTGAGGAGCACCTTTTAACACAATACACAGATGTTCAAAAGACAAGTAATCACCAAATGACACTTGCTTGAATTGATAGACATCTTTAAATAGAGCAGCTACACCTCCACCTCTCAGAACAGCTCTGCAGACACTCATAAAAGTAAAATTAGGAGGGGCTGCTTCATTGAGGATTGTTGAACTGCAGCTGTCTTCTAGCCATGTTTCATTTTGAAGCATAAAATCTAGGTCATTTGTGGTTAAGTCATTGACTAGAAGTGATTTATTTTTAAGTGAGCGAATCTTTAAAAGTGCTAACTTAACAGTCTTACGTTCTGTCTCTACATTAATCTTAGTTTGACGTGTAATAGGCAGCAGATTAGATGGGTTTGCCAAATGGCTTGAGAAGGCCTTAGACTTTCTAACACATAATAAAACAGAAATAGAGAAAGCAACAGGCACACTGGGTTCCCGCTTGTTCTGTAAACATTTGACAAAGTCACTGTTATCATAGCAGGGACCCGACACACATCACTGAGAGCTGTTATCGGTTGTTTTTGGTTCACCAAGAACAGATGGAGGAGGCTGTGGGCCCTGGAGTTGAGGCAGAGGCTGAAGAGCTCTCACAGGAGGAGGGGGAGGGCGAGCTGGGCCCACAGGCTTTGGTGGTTGCGAGGCTCGCCACTTTTTTTGTTGATATCAGGGGGCTTGATACCAAAAAGCAAAAGAGTGGGAGAGTTTGGTTCAAGCATATACCAGTTTCCATTTTTTCTCCATTTTTTTTCTGAGAAACACAGAAGAGGGGATGCTGGAGAGAAGGATAGCGTGTCCGGTGAGAGGGGCTGTTGCTCTGGTGTTACCAGAGGCTGTAATATGTTGTTGTGGCTTCCCAGGCTGTTTTCTCGAAAGTTGTCCTTGGGTGCTGAATCTTGGAGCAGTTCTAACACGTCACTATCTATCTGCGATGAGCTCTGTGGGCAGGGCTCAGTCAGGATTTTGTCCGTGAGCAGGTGTTGTTGTGGCTGCATGGTGTTATCATTGTCCTTGCGGGGTGTGTCAACCGCATGTCCATTTAGGTGCTGAAATGAAGTCCTGTGGTTAGTTGTACTCTGTCCAGGTGTGTTTGTGCCATTCAGATTGAGTGGATTTGCACACACTGCTGAAGGATGATGGAGGGAGAAGTAGATATTGTCCTTTAGCATTCTTGAGCCCAGTTTGTTTGAGTGCAGGCCATCATGTGTGAAGATTTGTCTCTGACTCCAGAAAAGATTGAAGTTGTAGATGAAGTTCAGTCACTTAATGCAGCCATGTGTTAAGCCCAAGCAACTGTGAAAATCTATTTGTTCCTCTTGCTGGGAGTGGTCCACTGACGAATGACTGAACTTTCAGTCTTCTAAGCATTTCAAAAAGTTCATTGAGATCCCTTTTAAGAAATTCTGACTGCTCTTTCGGAATATCATTCTTCCCCACATGAATGATTAGTCAATTTGCAGTCTTATATTTCATCAGAATGTTCTTAAGTTCCCTGTTTACATCAGAAACTGTTGCTTGTGGAAGGCAACATGTAGTTGTATCCCTGCTGCTAATGTTTCTGATAATAGAGTCATCCACTATCAGAGTACTGGGCTTGGCTGCACTATGAGCTGAGTGCCCCTGTCTGCTCGAACTTGAGCGGCAGTTAGCATCAGTGTTAGCTGCTGGCTGATTTGATTTGTGTCCGATAATGTTTGGGGATTCCTCACCCACATTTATCACGTCTGGGGATTTCTCACCCACATTCATTAATATTTCAAATCTGTTCTCCAGATGTATAGGCGGTGGTAGGGAACCAGTGTTTGGGGTAGAGGATGCTACTGCAGCAATATGTGATACTCGTGATAATCTGATGTCTCGAGTGCTTTTGGGTCTCGCTCCCTGTTTGTGCCATCTATTAGGGTGTTGATCAGTTACGGCTTGTTTGTCTACACTCAGAATGGCCTGTTTCTCTACACTCAGAAGCACCAGATTCATGGGACTCACTGGCTGTATGCTGAGGGCGTCCATGATGAAGCTCTGTTGTGTGCTCCATCTGGTTTGGTAGTCCCACAAATAACTTTGTTTCAAGAACTGCAATCCTTTGTAGAAGTCTGTGGTAGTTTGTGCAGCAGGTAGGTTCTTCAACCAGAAGAGGCATATCCTTTCTAATCCTTTTGAATGTAGGCTGCTGTCAGTGGGAGGCTGGTCGGATAAAAAATCCCCTTTTTTGTAGCAATCTTCCAGTTAAAAAATTTTTGGTGCTAAGATTTGTCGTTTGAGCACTGTGCTGATGTGCTGTGGTTAAAATTAGGAGATAAAATATAAAAGCAATAAAGCAAAGCGTGGAGCTGTAAGCAAGAGTGTCTGAACAGTAGTGAAGCAGGAAGCACCTTTCTTTAGGAAGCTCCATATTCTTTAATGATTTTTATGAAGTAAACGTAAGAATAACTGAGACAAAGACACATTTTTGAGTGATATAGAGTTATGACTGACATTTATGTAGTCACTATACTTTTATAAAGATCTCATTGATTTACATCACAGTCTTTCATGCTTTTAAGAATTTCATCTTACTTACTTGCTACAATATGCAAATTTGGTAGTACTTTCCTGGTACATATATAGTAATTATACAGGTAAAAGAGTGGTAACACAAGGTATTTACCTGACATGTATGTACATGGAAACTAATATGAAACACTGCTGTACTTTCCAATGGTACATACATGGTAACTACTTTGTACTGTTGGGTAATAACAGGCACTTTTATTGATAACTAACAGACACATTACTGTACTTACTATACATGGTAACTATGTTGTACTCACAGACAGGTGTGGACACAAATAACGGACACTTACTGTGAAACAAATGTGCTTACCAAAATGATACACTGCAGTAACTATACAGCACTTCATAGTGTTAATACTTAATCCTTTTAAGCAAGGCTTTTGACACATGACAACTGAGTATACCAAGTACAGTTTTAGTGTTACTGATCTGTATGTATGTCATCAAAATACCCCTATTAAGTGAATTATTGTCCTGTAAAGATTAGGCAAGTTGAACCACAAAAGTATATCATGCAGTACTCAAGAAGTATCATGTTTATACCCTTTATGACATGAAAGATTCATAAATATTTTAAATTTTTTCGCTGTAAAAACGTAAGTATTTTTACGTTTTAGTGTTATAAATATGTCAATATTGCACATTTTAGCACCTTTCTAAACGTACAAAAATGTACGTTTTGTGTCTTTGAAAGTTACGTATGCTCTTACCAAGTGTAACTTACACATTAACTAACTGGTATATTCACTAGTATGTTCATAGTAAGTACATGGAAATAGGACTGTAAAATAAAGTGCATCCTTGTACATAAACATTACATAGGAATTACCAGCTCTTAACAGGTGTAACTTACACATTAACTAACTGGTATATTCACTAGTACATTCATAGTAAGTACATGGAAATAGGACTGCAAAATAAAGTGCATCCTTGTACATAAACATTACATAGGAATTACCAGATCTTTAAACTTTGTAATAATAAGCTTAAGCATATTAACACAATTAGTAAGTACAGTAATGTGTCTTACAAGTTACCATAAATAAGTGCTTTAAGTGCCATAAATAAGTGTTATTACCCACACTTGTCTGTACCTATAGACAAGTGTTGGGTAATAGCAGGCACTTACTTATAGTGTTCGTATATGGTAACTAACAGACACATTACTGTACTTACTAATGGTATGTATATGGTAAATATTTTGTGCTTACAAAGTAGTTACCATGTATGTACCATTGGAAAGTACAGCAGTGTTTCTTATTAGTTTCCATGTACATACATGTCAGGTAAGTACCTTGTGTTACCACTCTTTTACCTGTATGTACAACATAATTACTATATATGTACCAGGAAAGTACACGTACTGTAAAATAAAGTGCTACATCATTAATAAATGCTGGGTGGCTTGTGTTGATAAATGGCATACAATTAATTTAAAAACATATTGTAAGAGAAAATGCGCTTTGGCAAAAATGTTTTTCTCTGAGGCATGGTAAAAGCATTGTACTTTCAGAAAATCAAGAAAACTAGATTTAAACAATAAGACTAAACATGTTGAGCTATATAACAATACTTCGTTTTCTGTCTATAAATGTAACTGAACAGTTGTTCCCTTGTCTATTAAAACGTAATATATTTAAGCGTCTTTGGTGTTTCCATGGTTTCTACAATATAAAACCGGAACCCGAGGGTAATGCAGATATGACGTCATTGACAGGCGACTCCCAAACACGTCCCGTGTCCTTGATTAAAATCACGATTTTTTCACGATTTACAAATAGTTGGAAACATTTGGGATATTGTAAGTACTCAAATGAACAAAATATATAACACTGGCCTAGTGGTTTTTGGATTTTTACTGCACAATGTTTACATATTTTGCCTTTAAGATTTTGTCCATTTTAAAAACTATTTCTAACTATTATTTCATGTCAGGCCTTAATTAGTTAATTTTCTTTTATCCAGATGACTGCGCCTCCATCCTGCTGGCTTGCCTCTACTGCCGTTTCTGTGACATCATCACCATGCTGCCTGATGCCTGTGAGCGGGCGTTCATCCGCTGCTTCCCCTCTTACAAGTATTACAGCACCTCCGATGAACAGTCCAAAGGAAAAGACTGGTGCAGCTGTAATATGGAGTTTAACTGTAACTGCATGGACTCCTGTCAAGAGACAAGTGAGTTAATAGAGCTGGCTATGGAGATATCTGAAGTGTGCTACCGCTAACAGATCAGAGGAAGTGATTCAGGACGGAGGTTCTCCATCTGCTTGATTCCCAACAGCTTTTCTAAATGACTCTGAGTTACAATTATTCATTGTCACAAAGAACTGTTGTGATTCCATTGGTAAACCAGGGTAAAATGAGTCACTGCTTGTTTTAATCAACCATGCTCAAAATAATAATTTCATTCTGACAAAATATGGGTGATTTATTTATTTATTTTCCCCTTCCAAGTAAATTTAATTTATGACCAAAGTTATGATGATTTAGTTAAAGGATTAGTTCACTTTCAAATTAAAATTTCCAGATAATTTTAGCCCCATGTCATCCAAGATGTCCATGTCCTTCTTTCTTCAGTCAAAAAGAAATTAAGGTTTTTGATTAACACATTCTGACTTCAATGGCCTCCAAACGGTTGAAGGTCAAAATTACAGTTTCAGTGCAGCTTCAAAGGGCCTTAAACGATACCAGACGAGGAATAAGGGTCTTATCTAGAGAAACCATTGCTCATTTTAAAAATTATATACGTTTTAACCATAAATGCTCATCTTGAACTAGCTCTCTTCTTCTTCTTCTTCTCTATTAGAATTCCACCAGTGTAGACACTGCTAAGTGTATTACTGCCCTCCACAGGTCAAAGTTTGAACTATTTGTTATATACTTGCACAAGCATATTGTATATGACAATTTAGTTCTAACTTTGGCATTTATAGTTAAGATGTGTAATTTTTTTTCTTTTTAGAAAATGAACGATGATTTCTTTAGATAAGACCCTTATTTCTTGTCTGGGATCGTTTGATGTCCATTGAAGTTCACTATATGGAGAAAAATCTTGGAATGTTTTCATCAAAAACCTTAATTTCTTTTTGGCTGAAGAAAGAAAGACATGAACATCTTGGATGACATGGGGGTGAGTAAATAATCAAAAATTTTTAATTTGAAAGTGAAGTAATCCTTTAATACAAAATTATCACTACAGATGGATCATTTTCACATACATTACAGTTTAGTTGGTGCGCTCATAAACTTGATGTGACAACTAAAACACATGAATGTTTGACCAATCTGTTGTGTGAAGCATGAAAAATGGTGGGTGTGGGTAACCAGCTAAAACTAGCCTAGGCTGGTTGGCTGGTCTTAGCTTGTTTAAGCTGGTCCCGCAGCCTGGCCAAGTTGGTGTTCAACTGGTTTTAGCTGGTTTCTTTAGTTCTGAAGATTATCTTGAACAAAATGTGCAAGAGTCATAAACTTTTGTTGTCACATATCTTATTTTCTGGAATAATCCAAAATCCAATGGAAAAATACTATTGGGTTTTTTTTGTCAGGGGAACCAGGGTGATACTAATTTACAGTTTGGCCTACAAGATGTACATCCTTGCAATCACTCATGAAAAATTAGAAAAAGTCAACATTGATGGCCTCTGGAGGGCAATACGGGTAGCACTTCATAAACCTCAAATGTTACTGATTCAGTGGATCTGGACACCATGAATGTTTGTCAAATGGAACTATTTATCCTGCATTGAATAAAATATTTTGTTTTCAGAAAACATGCCTCTTTGTGGTCTTAATGTGTGCCAATCACATCAGTAATACTACAGAAAGTGATCTGTTGGCATGCTAATTCAATGGCAGTGGCTCGGCTTGTTAATAGAAAGTAGTGAGTTTACACTTTCAGGTTAAAAATGTGGTTTAATAATAAATAAAGCACAGATTCGCAAGGTCTTACAAAATAGTACTGATTTAATTGGTTTCATACATACCTTAATACAGTGAAAATGCTCAGAATTTCAACTATTTCTTTCTATTTTTTATGTATTCTCCAAACCACTTGTCCTAAGTAGATCTAACCTTACATTTTGTGAATTTAAATACTGTTAAATGTAAAAAGTACTTTGGAAGTAAAAAATAAACAAATCATCTTATAATTTAGAGTGAAAAGCCATAACCTGACATTCCCAGAATTTCATGTGTGACAGCTCACATTTTATGTTTTTTTATTTCAATAATTGTTTGTTTTTAGCTTTTTGTAACCAGTTGTGTACATTAGGGGTTTTTGTTACATCTAATGTTGTTAAATAAAAGTTTATTGCATTATTTTACAATGTTACAATGATGGTGTTTCGTATGATACTGTGTGGAGTGGTTTCAATATATTTGTATGCCCTTCAGCTTGTGGAAAATCTACTTGTGATGAACTTAGATTCCTTGTGTGTTTCTCTTGTGTTATTATGGTGGATATCAGTATACAGTAGTGGCCAAAAAAGTGATGTCCATCTTAGGAAAACTGACATCTTCACCCTTTATTCAAATATTACAAATTTATTAAAGATTGTGTAATCATAATGCTTAGTTGAGCTTGGAGTCAGTAGTTTTTTTTTTATTATTATTTTTATGTTAGTAATTAATTACATGCAATGTATGCTTTTTCATATTTTACATAGTAAAATAAAACCTGTAGCTGTAGTTTACCTTTATTTACCAAATAATTTTGTCAGATAAATACCTTAACCAGGTTTAGTATTTTTTTTGTTCCTTATATTTAAAATACATAATATATATTTAATATATTTTAATATACACCGATCAGGCATAACATTATGATCACCTTCCTAATATTGTGTTGGTCCCCCTTTTGCTGCCAAAACAGCCCTGATCCGTTGAGGCATGGACTCCACTAGACCCCTGAAGGTGTGCTGTGGTATCTGGCACCAAGATGTTGGCAGCAGATCCTTTAAGTCCTTTAAGTTCCGAGGTGGAGCCTCCATGAATCTGACTTGTTTGTTCAGCACATCCCACAGATGCTTGATTGGATTGAGATCTGAGGAATTTGGAGGCCAAGTCAACACCTCAAACTGTTGGGCTCCTCAAACAATTCCTAAACCATTTTTGCTTTGTGGCAGGATGCATTGTCCTGCTGAAAGAGGCCACAGCCACCAGGGAATACCGTTTCCATGAAAGGGTGTACATGGTCTGCAACAATGGCTAGGTAGGTGGTACGTGTCAAAGTAACATCCACATGGATGGCAGGACCCAAGGTTTCCCAGCAGAACATTGCCCAAAGCATCACACTGCCTCCGCCGGCTTGCCTTCCCATTGTGCATCTTGGTGCCATGTAAGTGACACACATGCACCCAGCCATCCACGTGATGTAAAAGAAAACGTGATTCATCAGAGCAGGCCACCTTCTTTCATTGCTCCGTGGTCCAGTTTTGATGCTCACATGCTGCTGTGCAGCCAAAAATTATATACCAGTTATCACTGTAAAGCTGTTTTTTCAATAAAGGTGACTTGACTTAACATCCCCACTGTTTGTGCTTTCGGGAACACCCCACAAGAGCTGCAGTTTTGGAGATGCTCTGACTAGCCATCACAATTTGGTCCTTGTCTAACTTGCTCACGCTTGCCCATTTTTCCTGCTTCTAACACATCAACTTTGAGGTCAAAATGTTCACTTGCTGCCTAATATATCCCACCCACTAATAACAGGTGCCGTGATGAAGAAATAATCAGTGTTATTCACTTCACCTGTCAGTGCTCATAGTGTTATGCCTGATTCGTGTATATGATGGTTTAATCGAACTTGTAAAGTCATAAAAATCAAATATCCTCTGGACATCACTTTTGGCCAATAAAGGTATAAAATCATGGTATAAAAAAACACAAAGAGGTGTTTGATTTACCAGTTTAAAATGTATTTATTAATTTTTGTTAAAAAAAGTTTTCTTGTTCTAAATTGTAAAATTTAAAGTTTGTTCTGTAAATACATTATATGGACAAAAAGTATAGACACCTGACCATTACACCAACAGGGACTATAATGGTGTCGCATTCTAAATACATAGACATTAATACAGAGTTATTTCCCCTTTGCAGCTATAACAGCTTCCACTCTTCTGGGAAGGCTTTCCACAAGATTTTGTGTTTCTGTGGAAATTTTTGCCAGCTACAGCCACAGGTTTTATTTTACAACCCCTAAAAACAGACATATACCATTATCTCTCCTCCACCAAACTTTACAGTTAGCATAATGCAGATAACGTTCTCTTGGCATCTGCCAAACCCAGACTCTCCCATCAGACTGCCAAACATAGAGGCGTGATTCATCACTCCACAGAACGTTTCCACTGCTCCAGAGTCCAGTGCTTTACACCGCATGCTTGGCATTGTATTTGGTGATGTGAGGCTTGTATGCAGCTGTTCGGTCATGGAAACCCATTCCGTGAAGCTCTTGCCGCACAGTTTTTGAGTGCTGGTGACTTTTACGCTGAACCAAACTTCCACTGGCATTAATTTCAGCACAAAAACTGTGCGGCAGGAGCTTCACGGAATGGGTTTTCATGGCCGAGCAGCACATGCCTCAGCACATGGTGACCAGTTCGCAATGTGACTTTACATGGTCTTCGTGGCAGAGTTGCTGTTGTTCCTAAATGCTTCCACTTACAGTTGACCATGGAATTTTCATGAACTGACTTGTACTTTTGTCCTTATAGTGTTTACATTTTTACTGTATTTTTACAGAATTATTCTGTAACATAGCTGCCAGTTTTTTTCTGTAAAAATGATTTTTTTTTACAATGTTGAGAACCTACAAAACTTCAGACAGAAAGGCCTCCTGGCTCAGCTGGGACTCAAACCAGGGACTTTCTTGCTGTGAGGCGACAGTGCTACCCCACTGAGCAGTCACCATGCCACCCTCCATACAGATCCTTTAATGTATATCTATTTATACTTTGCCTACAGTTCCACCCTCCTCCGTCACCTCAGCAGTGGCTTTAGTTACTGTTATACACTTGGCAAGAGTCGGCAAGTGGCCAACCTTTTCAACCATTTCACCTTCAATATGTCTCATTCCTCAAAAATCAGTAACAGTGTCTGTGATCAAGTGGCTGAATTCAGATTGGTGCATGCAGACTCTACATGGAGCAGACAGACTGCAGACTGTAAGTGTGTCGAGGGACGGCTTTCAGATGCCAAGATGTGAGTATATACCAATGAATTTACACTCTGATATCAAATGGTGCTTTGTTACTGTCTCAGCCTGAACCTACTGCGATATAATAGGCTGATTGAAGCATTTGATTTTTTGCAATACAAATATAGTAAATAAAGTACGAAAAAATAAGAATGTTGTTTAATAATGTTGAATGAACATGCTTTATCACAGGTTATTATGATGATGTATATCTTTAAACAGTAACATTGAAATCTTTAGTGAGTTGTTTACTTCATGTTGAAATACTTTTCTATTTTAAGAACTAACCTTACAGTTGGAAAGCATGAGGTCAAGTTCACAGTGTGTGTGTGTGTGTATGTGTGTGTGAGTGATCTGGCATACAGTATGCGGTTTATGAGGACACATGTGTATAATGACATGGTTATTACAACGTACACACTTCCTGTGTCCTCATAAACCA
This sequence comes from Megalobrama amblycephala, assembly GCF_018812025.1. Taxonomy (NCBI): domain Eukaryota; kingdom Metazoa; phylum Chordata; class Actinopteri; order Cypriniformes; family Xenocyprididae; genus Megalobrama; species Megalobrama amblycephala. The sequence continues at coordinate 845,791 of NW_025953339.1, read as the reverse complement.
AATGGTTTAAAAAACATACTAAACTGTGTTTTGTTTTGGTTTGTTTTGTGTTGTTTTGTGTTTTTTTTTTTTTTTTTTTTTTTTTTTTTTGATGAAATTCCAAAAATGTAGAACATTTTTTTAGTTTTAGGGGTAGGGTTAGTGTAGGGGGATAGAATATACAGTTTGTACAATATAAAAAATCATGTCTATGGAGAGTCCTGTAAATCCACATATGGTAGTTTGTGTGTGTGTGTTCTTGTATACATGGTTTATGAGGACACAAATGTGTATAATGACATGGGTATTACAATAGTTGCGTCCCAAATGACGCACTATACATTAAGCACTTATACACCATGTACTTATGCACTATGTACTCATCCATGTAGTGTGTGAAGTGTATAAGGTTATTTTGTCATTTAACAACGGAGTCCAATACACCCTCCCCCTCCGCTACGCAATTAAAGCTGCGACAGTTGAGTGCATGAGTGCAACATTCCACACTTCGTTTTTTCCGTTAATTTAGTGCATCATCCGGGTATTTAAAGTGCACTTTTTCTTTTTGGAATTTTCTGTTTGAACGCACTACTCACACTAAAACGTCATAGAATAGTGCAAAAGTATGCGAATTGGGACGCACCTAATGTAAACATGGTTTATGAGGACACTTCCTGTGTCCTCGTAAATTAAATGACTTCAAAAAAACATACTAAACTGTATTTTGAATACTGTATTCAAAATTTTAAACTGTTTTTTTTTTTTAATTCAAAAAATGCAGACAGTTTCCTGTGATGGGTAGGTCTAGGGGTAGGGTTATTGTAGGGGGATAGAATATACAGTTTGTAAAGTATAAAAGTCATTATGTCTATGGAGATTCCCCGTAAACCAAATGTGTGTGTGTGTGTATGCTGAAATGTTCTTTTTAACAAGGCATGAGTACTTTTTGTAAGTGATATGCAGCTTGTACTGAAATACTGAATAAAATATGGATAATTTGTCCCCCCAGCTATGAGTCTTCCACAGAAGTTGGAGTCACATGGACAGTGGTCAGTCCTATCATCTTCACCTATCGAGTCATTCAGAGTGAGAGGCTTCTGGATACAAGCAATGACACCTTATTGTTTGGCCATATCTCCAACCCTACGGAGATTCAAGCCCTTAAAAACAACAGCAAAGTAATGAAGCGATTCATTGTGATTGACGAGACAGTTAATGATCTTTATGGCTCTCAGGTCGCAGCGTATTTTGAAGCAAGAGGGGTGAAGTATAAGATCCTTCACTTACCCACAACTGAAGAGAACAAGACCATGACGCTCGTGACCAGTATCTTGGAGGAGGTCCATAAATTTGGTATTGACCGCCGTACAGAGCCCATTATCGCTATTGGTGGCGGCGTGTGCCTGGATATCACGGGCCTTGCCGCATCTCTGTATCGCAGACGCACTCCATATATTCGTGTCCCTACAACTCTGTTGGCTTACATTGATGCCAGTGTAGGGGCAAAGACGGGGGTCAATTTTGCCAACTGTAAAAATAAGCTAGGGTCTTACATACCCCCCGTAGCAACGTTCCTGGACAGGACTTTTCTGTGCACTCTTCCACGGCGTCATATTTCTAATGGAATGGCTGAGATGTTGAAGGTACACCTACTCCATGGATAACAGCACTATATTTGTCAGTTTCTCAAAAGATGTTTACAATTTACAAATGGTTTTATCCAAAGCAACTTACATTGTATTCAAATGCGCTTAATTGTATTGAATGTGCACTTGTAGTGTAATTCAAATCTTAAAAGTATACCTGTACTTGCAGTTAATATAATATATTAAAAGCCACTTATAGGTGTACTTAGGCTATATAGCATACACTTTCATGACTGTGTTTCTTAACACACAATACACAGGTTAAAATGATTTCAGAAGGATCATGTGACACTGAAGACTGTAATGTTGCTGAAAATTCAGTTTTGCATCACAGGAATAAATTACATTTTTAAAAGTATAGTTATTTTTAATTGTAATAATATTTCACAAATCTAAAGCATTTACTGTATTGTTGCTCAAATAAATGCAGCCTTGGTGAAAATAAGTCTGTCAAAAACATTTAAAATCTTACCATCCCAAACTTCTGAATGGTAATAGGCTTTTTTTCAGACATTATTGTGCAAGTATAATTGAGGTCTTGTTTCACCAATACTAGTGATCCTCTACAGATGGCGCTGATGAAACACAAAGGCCTCTTTGAACTTTTGCAAAAGGAGGGAAGAAGTTTGTTGGACTCAAGATTCCAACTGAGAATCCCAGAAAATGTGCATACGGATGCAGCAAGTGTGTCCACTAGACTGGCCATTGAAACCATGCTGGAAGAACTTGCTCCAAACCTGTGGGAGGATGACCTGGACAGGCTGGTGGACTTTGGACATATCATCAGTCCAGAGCTTGAAATGGTTCTACATATTAAGACTCATACTAAAGTTGCATCACAACTAAAGTGTATCACAATCTCGAATTACTCTAACTGGAGTCGCTCTTTTCTTTGATACAGAAAATACTTCCTGAGCTTTTGCATGGAGAAGCAGTAAACATTGACATGGCTTTCATGGTCTATGTGGCTCATGAAAGGGGCTTTCTGACGGAAGAGGAGAAAAGACGTATCATTGTGTGTATGCAGAGTCTAGAGCTTCCAGTGTGGCATTCAGATTGCACTCTGGATCTAGTACAGAGGTCTCTTACTGAGCGACTCAAGCACTCTGGTGGACTCCTGAGAATGCCTCTGCCAACAGCGTTGGGAAAAGCAAGTATGTCACAAAAAAAAAAACAGCTACATTTTTTCCCCTTAAACATTAAAGGTGCATTCAGTGGTTTGGTGCTGATTTAAAACGTTTTACACATTTAAGAAATAAATTGTGTTTTTGTGAAGAGTCATCTGAATGGTAAGAAAGCTCGTTTTGAGCGTGCTGTAAAACAAGGACAGCTTCAGCCAGGACAGGACACATAAAATGGGACCATCACCAGAAAATGGAGGATGGAAAAAAATACAGCATAAATACAGCAAAAATACAGCATAAACATCAGTATGGCATTCACAAGGTGGAAATATTAGATGACAGAGAAAAGTAGAACGATTTGTATAAACCGCTCTCTAAAACTCTCTACAATAAGTATAATTTATACATAATATGATCAAGTTGATCCACATCAATTCATGGCAGTGCAGTGTTTAACACCATTGTGGTATCGAACGCAAAGATCAGCTATGCTAACCCTAAAGAACTTCTGAATGCACCTTCAAGGTAGACTGAAGATGACGAAGAGATCTACTATTATTGAAAGCTTTAAAGGTATACCTGAATAAGTCATTTGTTCGTCATAGTTGTTTTATTCTACTCATCGTAGCTGCCATGTTGAGCATCATCAGACACTTTTAGTTCTGGAAGAAAACTTATCATGGCCTGTATATGAGAGGCCTGTATATAAGAGGTCCCAGACGAGCCCCCACTTGTTATGAATTGTTTTAATCTAAATAAAGAAAAGAAAGATACCCATAAGAAATAACAGGGATCCTAGCAAAAAGATCCATGGAGTCCCAGCTCTCATTCCAAAGACTTCAAAAACACCTAAACACTTTTATAGTGCAAGAAATAAATTTATTAAGAAAAAGACAAAATAAGGAGCAACATAAATTTTGGGAGGGGGCAAAAGCTTCAGTAACCAAAACCATTTTGTTTATGAGTAGTGCTTCATCCACACAAATAGGTGTCAGTATAAAGACCAAAACCACTGTGAAAAACCTGCTAGGGGGTCTCGCGCCTGATGCTTGGCTGCATCCGAAATCGCATACTACTGTATAGTAGGTGAAAAAACATGTAAAAAGAGTAGTACAGTATGTCCAAATTCACAGTATTCATAAAACAGTAGGCGAAAAGTACCCAGATGACCTACTACTTCCCGCAAGATTCTGGAGTGAGCATCTGATGGACACTTTACTATCCCATGAGGCCACGGGAGAGGAGTCGTGAATGGCAGTGAAGTGACGCAACTGATTCCAGAAAATGACAACAAGGCAGATGTAGTGCATCCAGACTAAATTCATACTACACACTTTCATATTAAATAGAAAATACTTTTTTTTAACCGTTGCGAAGTAATTACTTATTCAAAAGATTGACCTACTCAGAGAGTATGCGATTTTGGACACAGCCCCTAAATACTAGTGATGGGAGAAACAATCTAAATGCAGCAAAAACTCAGCCCAAACATGTATAATAACACCTTTTACAAACCAATAGCAAATGTTTTCATGAAAATGTATCTATTAAATTTAATCTACAAATAATTAATAATTACCATAAAATATGAAGGTTCTGTAAAATTTGTGTTCCTTTATAAATGTGCAGTGCTTGTTTTGTGTGTTATTAGGGCTTGGCAAGCCCTAAGTCAATTAAAAGCAATTAAACATCATTTTCCTTTTTATATTATACATGCATAAGTATCAACATTCATGTTAATACATTATAAAACTTGACCCAAGATCAGTTAAAACCATTAGACCCTCGTTCATGGGTTCACCAGATCAACACAATCTAGCAGAGAACTCTGAATTTTGTTTCGAAATCAAGGTTAGCAACTTAATAAAGCCTTGTTTGCTGAAATCACGTGATTTTGCAAGTTTGAAACAAGTTGCAAACCAATGATTCGAAACTAAATGTTTTGAAGCTTCATGAAGCAGTGTTTCGAACGCGCCCATCACTAATACAGCATTCTACAAGCAAAAGGCCTCTTTGATCTTTGACAGCCATTAAAAAGTAGCCATGTATTGTGACAAATTTATTAATTAATATTTTTTACGCTGAGCAACTGCCATTGAAATGAATGGGAATGCTAACAGATTTTGCCAAGTTATAGACCTCTACACAAAAAAGTGACTAGTTCAACTTTAAGTGGTCAGAGTACATTTTACCAAACACCATAAGATTGTGGAATACTGTAGTTTGTTTCATTTCCTGCAGTTTGTCAGTCACACTTCATATTAAATGTCTTTCACTACTATGTACTTAGATCAAAAAACTGTGTTGATGTTGTTTTGCAAAACACTTGTGCTGCTATTGAGGTGGATACGGGTAAGGTTAGAAACCACCAGTTTAGTGGTATGGGTAGGTTTAAGGGGTGGGTTAAGGGGTAAGGGAAGGGAAGGGTTAACAGTGTAATTATCGATGCAATTACAGAAATTAATTACATATTATATGCAGGTATTTTTTAAAAATATAAGTACCATGTAAAAACATGTTTGTACACAATAAGTGCATTGTATCAAATGGTTAATATAAAGTCTGACCAGTTTGTCTTTTTCATACTCTACAGGAATCTTCAATGACATAGAAGACAGCATTGTGTGTCAAGCATTCAAGAAATGGTGTGATGAACACTGTGAAACCACCATGAAACCACAATAACACTGGAAGTGTGGAGCCTGATTGTATTCTTAAACCAAGAAAACGTCTCTGACGCAAAATGAAATACACCATATCATGAATGAAAACCAAAAATTGTGAAAACCACTCAGTTTTATTTTAATGTCTGTAACATTTTCATTCCCAATACACTTGTCAAGCTTGAATCCCAACAATGAAATGGTCACATTAGTGACCAGCTACTTTCCTCATAAAGCTTCCCAGTGGAAGTTACACGGTTTCAAAACAACAGTTTGAGTGAAAGGTGACTTTCCCAACAAGTGGGCCGGCTTCCAGTATTGAATTCATACGAAATAAATGCTTTAAAAATTCAACCAAAAATCAACATCTCAAGCTATTTTAAGTCCTTTCTTAAATAATGTTTGGTTAAGCTTAAAAAATATAATACAAAAGTATATTAACAAAACAAAAACCGTCTTTAGCTATAGCCAAGACACTTTTATAAAAGACAGACCAATCTGTATTTGTTATTAAAGGAAGTTCAATGGAAGCCTGTTTTAAAGGCACCTTTCATTGATGTGACTGATACATATGCATTCATACAGGAGCCTTGTGCTTTACCTGTTACCTGATTGTCTTAATTATTGCTCAGAAAAAAATCGCAACAGCCAGTTTTGCTATAAATCCACAATGAGATATGTAAAAGTTTCACTGCATATTTAGACTTCACTTGGAATTTGGCAAAGTTTTAGTAGTCAACACTGTGTAACATTACATTCAGAGGACAACTTTCAGTAGTTTCTGTCTAGTAGGCAAAGGAGTTTATATTATACACTATTCTTGAAAGTTTTATAGTGCTTCAAGACACCTCAGGTTTGAGCCAGAATACAAAACAGATCAAGTCTTGAGTCGAACACTGTGGGTCAGTATTAACTAAGTTTTCATGATCCTACTGATAGACCATTGGGTTCCACAGTTTAAGACTAAGTCTAAAATCACATAAATAGAAGAGAATGCTTCATTTAAAGGGATAGTTCACACAAAAATTAAAATATGAAAATCATTTCCTTACTCATGTTGCTCCAAACCAAGTATGCCACACATTTCCTGAAAAGTGAAGCCAAAGCATTTTGATCACCCCCTGGTGGCTGACTGCAGTATAGGCCATAAACTCTGCCCTCTCCATGTAATCAAATGGGATGCGAGCCAAACAAAAAAATCCAGTTACACAAATTATTTTTTTCCAAGGTTGGTTTCTGTCATTTTACATAGTTCTCATCATGCCTATGTATGTTCATTTTTTCCAATAAGTAGGTTTTAGTTTGATGCTATAAATCATGTATGTAATGTCATGATTGACAGCTGTGCTTGCGAGTGTGGGGGAGAGGGAGTGTGGGCGGGACCTTGATACCGCGGCTCCACCTCAGGATCACTACTGCGCAGACTGGGGCTCCAAATGACCTAATCGGCAAACAATGTCAACAGCCACTTCTGGGATATTTTGGCTTAATTTTTCTGTAGTGAAAGGAAAAGGAAGTGGAGATACATCATCCATCTTTTTTTACAGTCTATACTACAAACCCACTTAATTTATACTTAAATACACATTTAGGGTTAACTGTCCCCATTCATCTTCACTTTGTGGAAAAGAGCAGCGTGAAGTCTCTGCTAAACATCTCTTTTTGTGTTCCATAGCAGAAAAAAGGTCATACAGGTTTAGAATGACATGAGGATGTGTAAATGATGACGTTCATTATTTTGGGTGAACTATTGCTTTAAGTCGCAAGTTTGTTATGTAAGGCACTTTACAGTGATCTGACTATGTTACCTACACTAAACTCTTACAACATCTTTCCATGAAACAGGTTGATTACTCAACTAAAAGTTATCTTTGCATAGTTCTATGAAACAACACATAATAGTTTCACCTACATGATCATTATAGTGGCACAAATTGGATGCTACTTAAAGGCAAACATCAGTACATCTGAGTTTAGCACTTTCAAACAGTAGAAATATACAGTAACAGCACAGCTTATTATTACAAACATAATCATTCATTTACACCATATAAGAATAAAAAAAAAACAAGTGTTAGAACAAAATATAAAATGTTTTTTTTTTTTTTTTTCCAAGGTACAGTATGATCTTTCTTCCAGTGTTTTGCCATTAAAAAAACAACAACAGAAAAACTGGGACATTGTAGTTAAAATGTATGGCATATTAAAAGAATTTGATAATTAAAATGTTAGATAAAAATTAAAATGTTTTTAAAGGGTAATAAATTGGAATTTGAAGTTTGAAATATATGATTATTCCTTTAGTCATCAAATATGTGTCAATAAATTTCTTCACATTCTTATGGATTTTTCATACTATGCACTGTTAAAATGCATCCTCTGGGTATCTTAAGAAATGCATGAGGTGAAAACCGTTTGCATAATTATATAGGCACTGCATATGACGACAAGAACAGTTCTGAAAATTCCTGGGTTAAATCAGAATATTGCTTATTGCTTGGCACATTCCACAGAATATTTGAAAATCAGTTGGACATTTTGAATTGTCCCTCCACACATGCATTTCTATCATGACAACTCTCGGAAGAGTTCAGCGTGGTAATGATATGACAATGTTTGACAATGTATTTGGCCTTGGCATAACAGATCTGCTACGCTACTGCTGCTGATATTGCTGCTGCTGCAGAGCAAGAGACTTTCTACAACCAATACATACAAACACATGCTGCTGCTGCACAAATAGCATATGAAATTACCCGTAGCAGATCTATACAGGTGGAGCTGGGGGAGGTGAAGGGAACTTTTAAATAGCTGGTCAGTGTTTGCTGTAGCAGTTTGCAGCGCACTTTCAATGTTGAGCAGCAAGCTCATTTGCTGCAAATGCGAACATGAACCAATCAGCTTGTAGTTAACAACATAATTGTCACCAGGTTGCATTAAGGACCCATCAGCCTGCGCCATCTAGAGTTTCATGTCAGAACTTAGTATTTCTTCAGATAGATTATTTTATAGACTATTCCACAAATCTATGGAGCTAAGACAACAGTCTCAAAAATGTCTCAAAAACATGAATAAAGTAATACTGGCAAAAATATTGGCATCGATTAATAATTGAATGAAATAATTTATGGTCAGCTATTTTGGGTCATAGCGAACATACTTTGTCCAGACATCTATCTAGTGGGTTTCATCTGAAAGATGCGATTTTTAGAGCATTTGCTCAAAATGTTGCTTAAATATTCAGTGATGTTAGAACAACATTTAACAGAATTTTTTGCGACATTTATGAATTAGTTTTATTTTGTTTTGTTTTTTGTTTTTTTTAGCTATGTTAAAGGAATATTTTACCCAAAAATGTAAATTTACTCACACTCATGTTACAAACAGGTTTGCTGTTATTTTTGTGTAACAAAAGTAACATTTTCTAAGAAATAACAACTTAAATTTAAATAATTTTCTCTCACACAGATATCATATAACTTGTAAAATTGCATGGACTAATTTTATGGTAGTTTTTTTTTTTTCAGAGCTTGATTGACGTGGTCACTATAAATTGTTATATGGAAAATAACTATAACAATTCTTCAAAATATCTATATTCAACAGAAAAATCATAGTTTAGAACAACATGAGAGTGAGTACTTAACAGAATTTTCATTTTTGAATTATTCTTTTTAATCTTTTTAAGTACATCTCGTAGAGGTTATAGTTTACTGCTTAAAACATTCCTTTAATATATATATATATATATATATATATATATATATATATATATAAGAGAAGTATTCTTCTAAACATGCTACTGTACAACCAAAGAAATCATCATTCAAGTGCACTTTTATATAGAGTGCTGCATGACGTCAAGCTGAAAGACTAATTCGCCACTGGTTTCCTTGAGATTTTCAAATGGGGTTTTTCACTTTGAGTAAAATAAAGTCTGTGGTAATCATAACTTGACAATACTTGCACATTTTGCTGTAGAAGGTAAACTGCACACAGTCACACCCCAAACTGTCTTATCTAGTTACTTATTAGAAACATGTTTTCAAAAATAAACATAACTGCTTCAAAATTCATGTTTTTGGTATGGGTGTGTAATGTAGAACAAAACGTCAAAGTATCTTCAAGTTATGTTTACCACAGACCTTATTTTACTTGAAAAACCTCACTACAAAAACCAATAGGAAAATCTTGAGGGAACCAGCAGCGAATTAGTCATATGAGTTTTGACGTCTTCCCAGAAAAACTCTATTATCCCAAAGTTGATTAAATTATATTCTAAATATACCTATGCGAAGTTACACAAATCAGTCTTTTTATGATACTGACCTTGATTATTTTGGTATTACGCACAATCTGAATTATTATCCCACAATGAAATTTGGGTAGGCAAAACTGGGATACGGTTAAAATACAATAAAATAAAATGAGTGTAAACATAAAAAAAATTATATTACTTTGCACTTGACAAAACAGGCCATGCTTCCTCTTTAGCAATCCCAAGCGTCAGCTGCATTGTTGGAAAAATGCAACAATGACCAGCAGCCCTAAAAAGCCAAATGAAGGTTTTCGCTGCACTAACAAACATGATCATTTTCCTCCATGTTCATGCTGTCCTTATGGTCATTTGAGGCTCCAGGTGAGACGGAGGTGAGAAGCGGGTCACTTGTTGCTACAGACGACAATGTGTCGTCCATCAGGATGTCGTTAAGTTTAGCGCCATGTGCCTTAGAAATGAGACCATAAGCCCCTGCTTCAGTAGAAGTGGTAGAGCCTGTACTGTGGGAGTCGTTAAAGGTGATTGTACCATCGTTAAGGTCTAGGGTGCTGGAGCGGCCCATGTCGGGGCAAGAGGGGTGCGTGTGAGGGTACATATCCTGGCTGCAGTCTCCCAGGACCGGCTCCTGTTTTATGGCCCGGGCTGCTAGATCTGATGGACAGAGTGTAGACGAGGCAATGGCCAGTCCATGAGCACGAGCCTGCATTTCCAACTCCTGGAATAACATTGAGCAATGGACAGACAACAAAGCATTAACTGTAACATTAACCGTAATTAACATTGGTAAAATCTTAAAGTTCTTTTTTTTAATGGAATATTGTTTTAATTTCATGTGCCCTTGTAATCTTCAATCAAAATTACTTCCCCACCCTCACGCAGTGACATCTCTTCTCCTCTTTGATGACATTTACTGGCGCGAGGGCGGAGAAACCTATCACTCACATGAGATCCAACCATCCAATCAATTCGCAATGGACAAAATCAAGTAAATTGTTTCTTGTTTTCGAGAAGTCATTTCATTTGGATATGTCACAATAGGGAAGAAAGGGCTACCGTTTCATGTAGACTTTAATGAACCCACAAATTGTCTCTTTTTCAATATATCTTAAGTAAAATATAGAAAACAAAAATATATAAATGAATAACAATATAATATTTAATTTGTAAATTAAAAAACAAACATTAAAATATAGAACAAAAAGATGCTGGGTATTTCTATTAGACACAGATGTGTTTTTCAGTGGTTGAATCTTAACCTATGACCCTCGAACCTAAATATGAGTTTACAGAACAGCAGATATTTAGTGTTACTAACTCAAAGCACTGCATTATTTCAACCTCATTATAGTGGGTTTGGAGTGGTTATGGATAATAATTATTGTAGTAAATTCTCGTAGTTTTACAAAGTTTTAATGTGACTTGTAATAAATCACAAATTGAAGTGAAACAATATAGGTTGAAGGTCAATACATTAATGGCTAATAATGATGGTTAATAAAAATCGGCTAATAACCCTTGCATTGGTTTTTGATTAAAGACAACAAGGGCACATTTATGTTTTTAATAAATTGTGTAAAAGGATATCTTAAGTTCACTTTCTATCACTCAATTTGACGTTGTATCTAATGAGAGACACTAGGGGTCACTCTTGGGAACCCCAAACAACTTTGAAAAGGCCAATGATGTTGGCATGTAGAATTTGCATGTCTGGCCACTCCCCTGGACATACAGTACAGGTATAAAAAGAGGCCAGCGTGCTCTAAACATTCAACTTTGTTCTTCAGAGCCGAAGCACTGCATCTCTTATGTGTGAAAAAGAGAAGCAAGTTCCACACTTCAGTGGTCTCCCCTCTCATTTGTGCACTGATAAGTGCATAGAGTTCCCCTGGGTGCATGAGCAGTGCTAAAAGACACTATTTCCTTAGAGAAAAGAGCAAATTCCTCTAAAAGAGCAGCATGGCGGATTGCGCCTTTTTAAAGATGCCTTTCCATCAGTGTCCTTCTGGTTGTGGCCGGTTCCTCTCTCCCTCTGATGGCCACGAACACTGTCTTCAATGCATGGTTCGGTCTCATGCGGTGACAGCGTTTGTGGATGGTTCATGCTCTCACTGGATGGTTTTGGGAATGTTGAGGTTGTGGCTTGCGTTTTTGTAAAAAAGACTGCAAACAACCTCAGCTGCCTAACATCCTGGTCCTTCTACCTCTGGATACGAGGCCTCAGTGGTGAGCGCTGAGGGCAATTTGAGCTCTGCATCTGGAGCACACTCGCTGGGTGAATCTCAGCAAACCTCCCGTGCCTCAGCACGCTCGTTTCCCCAGCTGCAGCTTCCGAGTGAGATAGGTGGTTCACCTCTTGGTGAATTTAATATCTCATTGGGGGCTCCAGAGGATGAGGAGCTTTCAATTCGCAACATTAGAGGATGAGCTATTGCCTTTAGATGCAGAAGATTCGCCTGGTCTCCCGATCTCGGGTGTGACAGCTCAGGCTGAGTCTACATAATGCTACCACATGGAGGAATTGCCCGAGGCTCCCATCCAGGGCCTGTAAGTTTCCTCATCTCTTACAGCAATTGCTTACAGTGCCACTGGCCAGGCTGCCTCCACTCTGCATGCTATGGCCATCCAAGCAGGTCTATCAGGCCAGATTGTTAAATGAATTGCATGAGGGTAGTGCTGATCCAGAGCTTATGCAGGAACTGTGCTCATCAACCGACTTCGCCCTCCGGGCAACAAAGGTCACAGCACAGGCTCTGGGTCAGACAATGTCAACACTTGTGGTCCAGGAGCGCCACCTATGGCTCAACCTTGCAGAGACAAAACTGTTGAGGACTTAACACAGCAGTTCTCAGCAGTAAAGAAGCAGATGGAGGCCATCAGTCACATCTTACCTCTGTGTGGGTCAGCCACCAGATCCCTGAGGCTTCAGCCCCAGCCTGCTCATCACAGAGCGTGATCCGAGGTTGCACCGGCCCCAGCCACAAAGGAGCCTGGGTTGGCAGCTAGATCGTGACGGTCCTCTTGTGAAGGTGCCACCCGCCCCTCGCATGCTACGGTTTCTACGGGACGTTAACCCTTCTGACATGGCAGGACTTGCTCCGCCTCGCCACAAACCACCCACCCTCGGCACACCCTCGGTGTGCTCTACACCTCAGTGCGAGGTGAGATCGAGGCTCTCCTCCGGCTGCAAATTATGGTCCTTCTGAGGAAGGACACCATAGAGCCTGTCCCTCCAGCCGAAATGAAGAAGGGGTTTTACAGCCTTACTTCATCATACCCAAGAAAGGTGGTGAGTTGCGACCAATCTTAGACCTCCCAGTACTGAATCAGGACCCTGCACAAGCTTCAGTTTAAGATCCTCATGCAGAGACATATGCTGACGTATGTCTGGCATCAAGTTTGGTTCACAGCGAATAGACCTGAAGGACGCATACTTCCTTGTCTCGATCCTCTCTTGACACAGAGGCGAGCACGTCAGCTGAGTGACTGAGGACTTCAGTTGCTGCTGACTCCAAAGGAGAAGATGGTGGTCCAGTTGTGACATGCGACGGGAGCAGACACCACCCTGGCAGTTGATGTACTCCACCACCGCAGTGTTCTCCATGCGGATCAAAACATGCTTGCCCTGAACCAGTGGACGGAACTGCTTCAGGGCAAATATCACAGCCAACAACTCTAGGCAGTTGATGTGCCAATGCAAACAGTGTCCCGTCCAGTGCTCTGAAATTGCACGTCCCTTGCACACAATGCCCCAGCTCATGTTGAAGGCATTTGTTGTGACAACAACATGCATGGACATTCGTTCTAGTGGAACACCTGCCCATAGAAAGGTGAGGTCTGACCAAGGGCTGAAAGTGCGACAACAGATGCCCATCTTGGGAAGCCAATGCTGAAGCGGTCTCATATATATCAACCCCAGTGGTGCGTCTGCAGCTGAGAAACAGCTGATTTGGAGTCGATTTGGCGAGGCTCAATTCGACCTGTTTGCCTCCCAGGAATCCTCCCATTGTGCTCTGTGGTATTCTCTGACCCATGCTCTTGACACAGATGCACTAGTGCACAGCCTGGCCCCGGCACTTTTCCCCCAGTGAGCCTCATTGCACAGACACTGTGCAAGGTCAGGGAGGAAGGAGAACAAGTTCTGATGGTTGCACCCTACTGACCCAACCAGACTTTGCTTTCATGCTGATGGCATCGACCCCTCCCTGGCAAATTACCCTGAGGAAGGACTTTCTTTCTCAGGAGTAGGGCACTAACTGTCACCCGCGCCCACACCTCTGGAACCTCCATCTCTCATTTGACACGTCTCGTTCCCTCCATCAGGAAACAGAGGTTACATTAGTAAGCGAGACGTTATTTTTAAGTGTTTTTTAACATCATTTTTAGGCATCATTCTTAAAAATAAAATCCAAAGTGCAAACAGCTACATTTATGTGCAATTGTAGTGTACTTAAAATCTTAAAAGTATATAAAAAAACACACCTGCAAATATACTATTAATGAAATAAGAGGCTGCTTAAGTGAATTTAAAGAGAGTACTCTTTCATGACTGTTTCTTAACACACTTTTAAAAAGTGTCAAATGTCAAATTAAGTTAAGTACATTTTAATTCATTAGGTTTTAATAATCTTTTGTCGTAAGAAGTACACTTATTTTGATGTGTTGACTAACATACTAAAGCACATGTAAAGTACTTGATTATAATTTTATCTGTAGTGTTATTCGATATTTAAAGTTAATATATTTTAAATGTACTAAATTGCAACATCATTACAAATGTGTAATTACTAGGGCTGTCAAGCGATTCAAATTTTTAATCTTATTAATTACATGATGATTAATTAATTTAATTAATCGCAAAAGTCATTATTGTGTTAAATGTGAAAAGCATCAAATAGACATTACAAAAAGTAGCTTTAGAAAGAAATATTTTATTTGATTCAACATAGAATTTATTACACATAAAATTTTAGGCTACAACGGCCAAGTTTTTTTTTTTTTTTTTTTTTTCAAAAAAAGAAGCTGCATCTGAATTTAGATATATTTACAGACAAAAACAGTTTTGGTTACCAACATTCTTCAAAATATCTTCTATGTTCTGCAAAAGAAAGAAAGTCATACAAGTTTGAAATGACACGAGGGTGAGTAAATGTAAATAAACAGAATTATAATTTTTGGCCAAACTATCCCCAAAATATGAAAATATTTTTTAATGAAATTATACTCTAAATAAGTAACTAAAACTGCCAGAAGGTGGTGGCAAATATCTAAACGAGTAAGTCATTCATGAGCCATTCATTCATTTTATTTGTTCAAACAGGAATGAAGTAAATGGGTGTATGACATCAAAGTACCGCCACAGTGATTCGAAAGCATATGGAGCTGTCTGCTCTCTAATTGCTCTTGTGGTAGTTTGATGTCATACACATGATCAATCAAATATCGATGATCAATCGGTCTGTGCAGCACTGCTTCAACCTAATGGCTCTCTTTATGAATGGGCCATTGAATCATTGGGTCACCTGATTGATTCACCCAAAGCACGGATTCATTCAGAAATGAAACACTGCTGTGTGTTGCTCGGAGACTCACAACAGTTCTGCTCTGGCTTTACAGGTAATATTTTCGTTGGCAAAATTGAGCAAAAACAGAATATTTTGTCTAAAATATAACACAATATTAACTTCTTATTTATTGAACTGTTGTTGGGACAAAAACAGCACTCGTGTGATATTGCGCTCGTTACTTATGTGATATTGCTTAACTATATAATTTCATATAGGCCTATATATGAGACAAAAATTAATACAAGGCCATTTTGCCCTGATATCTTGAATTTTAGGGGCCTTTTAACTGCATTCTATAGCTCCATCATGTTGCTGCATTGCATCATGTTCGTCAACAATCAACTGTATAAAATGTAAGATAACCTACGTAGGTCTGTGACTGGGCGGGTGCATTAAATGCGTTAAATTATTTTAACACGTTATTTTTCCATAACTAATTAATTAAATAAAAGTGTTAAATCAACAGCCCTAGTAATTACAAATATATTTAAATACATGACATACAAGTTTCAAAAGAAATTACATTAAAGTATATTTTAGTTTACCATAAATGCTTGTCAGTACATTCAAAAGTATACTTGAACCCTATTTCAAAGACAATAGAAGTAATTATGAAAAAAAAGTTGTACTTAAGTGGGTCAAAAAAGCACTCTTAAGTGCAGCTAATTGCATTTAATATAATTTTAAACTATAATACATTTTCATTTAATTGTAAATAGCATGTATTCGGGTACACTTAGGCATATTCTTTTAAAGTTTATTATTTGCGTAATAAGTACTCTTTTTAAAAGTATGCTAAAGCGTACTTCTTCTTCACAAGGATAATTATGGTCAATTTGCTTTTTCTCTAGATTTAGATGCAATTACATTGGTAGTTTATGACATTACTGGCAGTGCTGTTGGCCAGGCTGGGATCTGTCAAACTGACCTGTATCCTGAGCATCAGGTGACGGTTGGCGTGTTCCAGCTTCTTCTGACGGTTCTCAAGCTCTTTGGCGCGCTGCTGCTCTCTCTGAAGTTTCCTGATGTAATCCACAGAGGCCTTAAGAATAGTGCCCTTGTTCCAACGCATGTCCCTGAGGAACACACACACGTCCTCAGCTGACAACAGCACATCTGATAGTACTCTCTATGTACAGCATCAGCATCTGCTGTAATAATAGCATGTATTCATCTGGTTCATGTGTAACTGTTTATCTATTGAACATTGTTGTCCTTACGGGTCATTTGATTTAGGAATCAGAGTCCCTAGTTCTTTGATTCGATCGTTAATGTTGAATCTTCGTCGCCTCTCAACTGAAACAAATGAAAAATGCATGTTATACTACACACTCAAATCACATTTACAGTAATCCACTAAGAAAGTATGTGGGACTCAGACAATAACTTTGTCTGAGCCATTTTAGCTTATTTTTACAAACTGAGGGACGAGTCGAATGACTGTCTTTGGTAATCGGAATCAGGCTTTAGGACATAAAAAAGGAAACTCACTTAAGTTATGGTTGTCCTTTTTTTGCCTTTCCTTTGCGAGAGCACGAACTTCTGCCTCTAAAAAATACAAAGGGAGGTGAGAGGAGAAACTGAAAGCAGGACGTTTATTTATTTCACAGATGTGAAACTGGCACCCTTGTAATGTCACTGCAGTCAACTTTTATAGCATATTTTCTCTCACCCAAATCCCTTGTCCATAAAATCTAGATCACTTCCTCTACATAATATGAACAGCGATTTTCTCTTTGGCTTCATTTGTAATAAAATACCATCACATAGAGCTTTTACTTTTACCGTAGTATAGAGTATGCATACTGTGAGTAAATATTCTGTATGCATATAAATACTCAGATGACCTATTGTTTTTGCCATAATTTGCAGTATATAATAAATGGCACTACATAGAATACTGCATCCACAATGCAGTGTGCTAGAATTGACCTTCCACTTCTACATAAAATTGAACTAAATAACTATTTATAGCAACTTTACAAGATCACATGACAACAATGTTTCACACAATACTTTGTTAAAATAGTAGCTGCCAAGTAGTGTACATTACCCATTACCTACACAGTATTTTCTTAGTAGTAAGGTAGTATTCAGTTCTGAACATTGAATAGAAAACAATATATATTATATATATATATTTTTTCATTCAACAAGAGTGCATTCAATCAAAAGTGACAGTAAAGACATTGATAATAATAAGGAATGTTTCTTGAGCAGCAAACTGGCATTTTAGAATGATTTCTGAAGGATCATATGACAATTTACTTCACAATATTGCTGCTTATATACATATATATATATATATACACACACACACACACACACACACACACACACACGTATATATAAACACACACACACTTTTTTAAAAACATTTTCTTATGTACCAATATGAGCATGTTCATGTGTAAATCAAATCCATAAAATTATTATTAAGTTTCAGAGATGACACAGTCATGCAGACAAGGAGAGGAATTGTTGAACGTACCCACAGGAAACCCTTCAGGCCTTTGATAGTTCTCAAAGTTGCTACAGGAGCTGGGCTTGTCCATCATGTGCATCATGGCTGGAGATGGAGTAACTATGTAGCATATGAGCATATATGTTTGCAATTTCAGTCTTATCATTCACAGGACATTTTTACTGACTTTAACAGGTAAAACACAATTCAGCACATCGTCAAAAGGCCTGAAGGGTCTTAGACGCTATAGAATGGCATTAACCAACTCATCCATTGTTAGATAAATGCATTTACCAGAGAATTCCCTTTTAATGTTGGGCAGGTTAGCAGGGCATGAGTTACTAATAGAGAGTCCAGGAGGAGGCATGCCTGGGTTACTGTACAAGTCCAAGAGGTTCGCTGACACAGGAATCTAGAGACAAAAGACCATATACATTTCATTGTCTCACTTTACTGAAGTGTATCTTATTGTGAAGTACGTCATATGGCTTCACAAGACTTTTTTTTTCTCACAAAAACAGCTTGAATGTTCTTCCTAACATCTAAAAACATGTCCAAGGATTTGGAAGTCCAGTTCCTATGGATTTGGAATGATATGGGAGTGAGTAAATGATGACAGAATGATCATCACTATTCATTATTCCTTTGACAGACATTAGATCAGGTGATGACAGCTGGAACATGCTGCTTTCTGCAAAACTGACACCAACAACAGCTCTGATTGTGTGAGAAGACAGAAAGAGACAGTCTCATGAAATTCACTGTTAATTTGAATATATACTTGAGTCATTTTTGGAGCAAGAGGTCAGGGTTTAACTGGTTAGCATTGTTAGCCCCTGCTGGTAGATGCCGTAATTACAAAAAAAAAAAAAACATCTTTCTCCATTGATGGCCTTTCAAAAGTAGCCATGTATTCTGACATTTTTTTTTTTTTACAAGCAGCAAAAAATAAAACAAGCAAAAAATAAAAAAATAAATACAAAAAAAGCTAAAACAAAGTAAAATAATAAATATTTAATTATATTAACTTTTCTGCAAACAAATTAAATAAATACATATTTATTTCTAATATATTACTACTATTTTTTGTTTTTTGAAAGCAAAATAAAATAAAAAATAATGTCATAATATTAACTTTTTGCAAGTAAAATTACATATAAAAATACATATGTTTTACTATTATATTACTACCATTTTTAGGCAAAATAAAATAATAAATATTTCATTATAACTTTTTTGCAAGAAAAATTAAATAAATAGATATTTATTACTAATATATTACTACAGATTTTTGTTTGTTTGTTTTGAGGCAAAATAAAATGTATTAAAAATCTTTACACTAACAGTTTTTTGCAAGAAAAATACAAAAAAGATATTATCTTTTTACTATTATATTACTATTTTTTTAAATAAAATGTAAAATATTTAATTATATTAACAGCTTATTTTGTTTTTGCAAGCAAAATAAAAAATAAAATAAATATTTATTTATATTAACCATTTTTTTGCAAGCAAAATTAAATACATATTAAATACATAAATACATATTAATACGTTTATTAGAATGGCATCTACGCTAATATCTGTCTCTCTGCTTATCCTGAGGTTTTCCGGGTGCTGGATCCAGGCCGTATCCAGATCAGATGGAGAACCTGTGTCTGGACCTGACTACAACGTAGCCCAGGAGACAATGGGCCTACAGATCCAGTTCTGGCTGCATCTATAATTCAGATTTTTAATCCCCGTATCCGCTTACATATATTTATATAGAATCTATTTTTAATCTCTATAATAAAAATGTATAATTCAGATTTTGATCTCCATATCCATTTACATATATTATATATATCTTCCAAGGGTTTTTTTCCCTCCTAGGACTTTTTTCCCAGTGTTAGCACGCTGGGTTTTTCTCCTAGGGGGTTTTTTCCACCCCTGGGAGTCAGCCGACATTGGCTTAATGTAGCACCATCTTGTATATGTTACATATTACCACGCTTGTTTGTACAGCTTATTTTTAACCACTTCCCTTTTTTCTGTGCTTCTAATATGTAAAGCTGCTTTGAAACAATTACCAATTGTAAAAGCGCTATATAAATAAATTTGACTTGACTTGACTTATTACTATTAAAGTACTACTATTTGTTGAAGGCAAAATAAAATAAAAATTTCATTATATTAACAGATTTTGCAAGCAAAAAAATACTTATTTCATTGTAAGTAAAAAAAAATAGATAAGTAAAATAATAATAAAAAAAAACCCTGCATTTTATTACTACTGTTTTTATAGTGTTCTTAAAATCATGAAATAGACCTATATATTTCCCTAGTAGTCACCAGTGAAGGGTTTGGCACAGTCCATGTGCTCATGATGCCTTAAAACAAACAGCACTATTATACAAAATCTACATATATACAGTATATGTCCTTCCATGTATTCACATTAGTATTTACAAGAGCTGAAAATGTAAGAATGAATAAGCGAGGTTACAGAAAAAAGTAAATTTTTTATCTACCGTATTGGCCATCTGAAGTCCGGGGTCCAAGGAGAGTCCCATGATATCATCATTGTAACTTGATTCCAAACTTATTATGTCGTCAATGACATCATCCATCTGAGAGAAATCAAAAACAATCAGGTGTCAACAGCTGTCAGAGGTCATCCGCTGAGGTATAGTGTAACATTGTGAAGAGAAATCAAGTGTCTAGTGTGCTGGAATAACACAACAGTTCAAATCCATCCATTTCCTATGCTGAAAATCACTCTGATTAAACCGATGTAGTTCCTCTGAGTTGCGCTCATCCTGCCAGTGCCAAACCCTCTCTAATCTATTAACACGTATTTTAGCGCAGCTCTCTCTCTCTATCACACCGTGAGCAGTGACGCAGTCCACACCAGCTGTTTCAGCAACACGTTCACAGTGCTGTTGGCTTTGCTCCTTCACTGAAATCATTTTTAATGATTAACAGGTAATGAGACATCTTCATGATGTCGCTATCTATTTATACATCATTTACAGATGTTGATGGAGTTGTGAGGAATGTGTTTGTCGCGTGAACCTATCAGGAAACCATCAACTCTGTCTAGACTTCTTTACCGGTTTCCGTCTCAAGATCCCAGACATCCATGTTTGTGATCTTGTCGTAAACCCTGACAGAACCTCACGAAAAACAAAGTCCGGATCATATCTCACCTCAAAATTAAAAGGAAAAGGAAATATTTGAATTTGTATTGAAGCCTGTTTTGTACCATCATTCAATTATGACTTTATTTTCAAGACAATTCACTTTTAGATTTTATTAGTGTCGGTTATACATGCAATAATACACTCCCCAGACACTTTATTAGGTACACCTCGGCTAGTACCGGGTCGGACCCTACCCGTAATTTTTCTGGTCCATAATGTCATGATAGCATCACACAGTTGCTGCAGATTTGTCGGATACACATCCATGATATGAATCTCCTTGTCCACCTACATCCCAAAGCTGCTCTATTGGATTGAGATCTGGAGACTGTGGAGGTAATCTGAATTTAGTGAACTCATGTCCTGTTCAAGAAACCAGTTTGAAATGATTTGAGCTTTGTGAAATGAGCATTACTGCTGGAAGTATCCATCAGAAGATGATACACTGTGTGTCATAAGAGATGGACATGGTCAGCAAAAATACTCAGGTACTGTAGGCTGTGGCATTCTAAACAATGCTTCAGATGGTTCTAAGTGGGCTCAAAGTGTGCCATGAAAAAATATCCCCCACACCATTACACCAGCACCGACCGGCCTGAACCGTTGATACAAAAACGGTGGTAAAAAGTGGAGGAAAATAGGCAAAATCCACAGAATAAGAGAAAAATATTTTGTTGTGCCTTTGGATATCAGAATTGGAATGCAAAAAATATAGTCTTCATTTTTATAGAATCAGACGCCCTTTGAAGCTAAACGCAGATGCTTATGTTTTAAGTAACAGACTGGCACTGATGAAACCTGCAATGATTAGTCTACTATTAAAGCATGAATTTGATGTAAACAGAATTCACATATGCAGTTCATATGGGACATACATACATAGCAGTTATAGCATGAAATAATATTTAAACCTATAACATTTTACATAGATAACTTATAACATATAACATTTTTATCTCACAATTCTGACTTTTTTCTTGCATTTTCATGTTTATATCTCCCAGTTCGGACTTTATAACTCACAATTGTGAGTTTATATCACAATTCTGAGGGGAAAACTCAAATTTCTAAGGAAAAAAAGAGGAAAAAAGGAAAAAAGACAAAATAACGAGTATATCTCACAATACTGTTTTTCGTTCTAAGAATTGTGAGATATAAACTCGAAATTAACTTTTTTATTCTTTTATTCCGTGGCTTCCACAGACTGCTATTGCAGAACTGTCATTTTCTGCAACCAGGTAGGTTCTGCCCACAAAACACAAAATAGGTCTATTCTGATGCTCAGTTTGTACTTCAGCAGATTCGTCTTGACCATGTCTACATGCCTAAAGGCATTGAGTTGCTGCCATGTGATTGGCTGATTAGATATTTGTGTTAACGAGCAGTTGAGCAGGTGTACCTAATAAAGTGGCCGGTGAGTGTATATTCATTGTATTTATACACATGAAAATGCAAAAATTAATATAAATTAGTATAATTTATGAATGTAAGTTAATATAAAATCAAAGCATCAAATAAGTTTGAAAAAATCTGCAGCAATTACACCAATGCAGCCATTATTTGGTAACACTGTACCAATAAGGTCCATGTTAATTAATGCATTAAGTAAGGAATAATTGACGATGGGCTGTTGAATTCTTAGAAAATAATGCACACCCAAGGTGGTAATGCTATTACACCTCAGGTGTGCATTATTTTCTAAGAATTCAACGGCCCAGAGTCAATTATTCCACTCATACTACGGTTACCACACCTCAAAACACTTTATCCGATGTTGTATTTCAATTAATTTGTCAGGTTTTTGTCCTTAAAACACCCTTGTGTGTGGGAATAATTTCTTACGCATCTTATCCCAAGCCTCTGTTGCTAATACCAAAACGTAATTTCAGAACTAGTAGCCTAGGAGCCTTGATAGCAGAATAATACCGTTGATACAGATATTAACGCAGTTGAGAGAGAGAGAGAGAGAGAGAGAGAGAGAGAAAATAAGCAGCATATGTGAATTAGCCTACCTGAGTCTGTGCAAGTGTGCATCTCTCACGGCAGCAGTGTCTCTACTAATAGCAAAACTATAAGTTTATCTACCACAAGCACCACACAGTTAATACGTCGCTGGTGAGAAATGTCACGTATCTTTTAAGTTACTAACCTATTTTACCGATTAATTTGTCTGAGCAGCACTGACCAAACATTTCTGTGCGAGTTTGTGTCCGTACTATACAGTACGTGTGTACGTTTGGAAGAGAGAGAGAGTGTGTGCTTTCATGACACAATAAAACGTATTTTGGCAAAAAACATGACAATAATTTGTTGTTTTGATCCTATTGTTTAGGATTTGCTTGGTCAATGCCAGTGTGGGTTTAGTTTCTTTTGCGGTTGTAGGTTGTAAGGACCTATTTAAATAACTGAAATCATTTGGCGAAGTGATATGGAACTGCAATGCGGTCAAGACCTGCCTAGAACTACTTTAGCCGTGCGTTTCCCTGAAAATAATTGTACACCTTAGAACTTTGGTCAACCAATCATTCAACAGCCCCATAGTATAACTAACATTAACAATGAACAAAAAACTTGTTACAGTTTATTAATCATTGTTAACGTTAGTTAAAGGGCTAGTTCATCTCAAAATGAAAATTCCTTCATTAATTACTCACCCTTCATGTCGTTCCACACCCGTAAGTCTTTATTCATCTTCAGAACACAAATGAAGATCTTTTTGATAACAGAATGCTCTTCTGAACAAACCTCTTCTGGAAGCTCAAACGTGCTGCCTAACCAATGAGGTTCATTCTCATGTGTTACACAGCACGTTTGAGCTTCCGGAAGAGGTTTGTTCTTGGGCGTTATTCAGGTTCGGTTGAGCTTCTGCTTAAGTTCGCAAAGGTCGTCAATGGAAGGAAATCTGACAGCATTCTGTTATCAAAAAGATCTTTGTTTGTGTTCTGAAGATGAACGAAGGTCTTACAGGTTTGGAATGACATGAGGGTCAGTAATTAATGACAGAATTTTCATTTTGGGGTGAACTAACCCTTTAATAAATATAAACCCGCTCATCCTTTAAATAATATTAAAAAAATACAAGTTTCGATTTTAATAATGTATTAGTAAATGTTGAAATTAATGATGACTAACATTAATAAATGCTAAATGCTAAAGTATTTTTCATGTTAACTAATGATAACAAACAGAACTTAATTGTAAAGTGTTACCCATTATTTTTAGAAAGTAGAAAGTAAATTATTCTGGTATTCTTTATTGTAATTGAAACAGTGTTGTTACCTCTTTCTCGCAGTTGGAGTTGAGGGTCAGTAAGGCCATGGGACTGTTGGGGGCGCTGTTGCCCGGCCCCGGAGGCATTCCCCCGTGATCGGCGGCCTGGCTGGGACACGGCAAGCTCACAGCCTGCGATCCGAGCTTTCCTCCCAGTGTGGTTGATAGATACGCCTTTCACCTGCTGCCTCTGTGCCTGCTGGATGTGATACTTTGTGGGATTTTCAAGATGCGTTTGAACCTTGAGACAGAGAGAGAGAAAGAGAGGAAGAGTTAGAATCGCAGACAGTTCGCTGACAGCTAAATAATGGCACATTACACATGATGTTCTCCAGAAAGAACAATGTGACACATTAGCTGCTTTTCCACCGTCGGCCAAACAGTTCTAAGAATGGTAAGGAATGGTTCCAGTTATATTTACAAACTGTTCTCGGGCCAGAATTCCCATCATGGTTGTCTAACCGTACTGAACCGTGCTGGAAGAATGTGTGTAGTGATGTCGCCACTCAGGATTGGTCACTTGTCTGTTGCCTGGCTGCCAGTTTCTTGCGACGTTATTAATAAAATAAAAAGAAATATCTGATCATCCATAATGCAATCACTATTTACATCTCATGTTGTTTGTAAACTCATGTGTGACGTATTTATATTATATTCCAAAGAGATCCGTTATCAGTCCTATAGTGAAAAATTAAACCATATCAGTACCGGATCGGAATGGAATGCAACGGTTAAGCAGTGAGAACCGTTTGGCCCATGGTGGAGAAGCGACTACAGTGTACTATGTAGTTTAAAAGATTTAAAAAACAATCAACTTAATTTTGTTTTTTTAAATTAATTTAAAATTGATTTTTTTTATAACTAGATTATGCTGTTAATTGTTGCTGTTTATCTGTGGTTATTATGTTATAATAGTGAAATATAAGTGACACACAAATGAAATTATTTTTTTTATTTTCTTTTGATCTAAAAATTACAGACAGACAAACAAACAAATAATCAGCAAAGAGTGAAATGTCTAAACATGTTTCATAAACTTTTCACCCCAAAACAACAATACCAATAATGTATTGTTTTTAATAGATGTCTTAATTATCATTATTATTACTCATGATTAAAACACTTAATTATTTTTATGCCATATGTAACTTCCAATAATTCTGTCATCACTGACTTCCTCAAATTAATAATAATTACTGTTATTTTCCCCAAAATAGACTCCCATTCTATTCACAGCACAATTATTCATCTCTTAAGAGTCCTTAAGTTCCTCCTCCACATGAACCAAACAAAATGACCTTTACACTCACAAATCACTGGTGTTCGTTTATTCTCATTAATATTATTATTAGTACTAGTAGTTTTAGTTTAAGTATTTATTATAAATATGTTAGAGCACTTTATGGCTGTGAATGAATCCTCAACCTTGAACACTGTTTGACCAACTGAAGCTACTATCTATTAAATTGACTTAACCAATAATGATTGCAGCTGGTTGTGCCTTAAAAAGGGGTGAATAACTGATTAGTTTTGTCTGTTGAACAATTAGTGCAAGACACAACAAACACAACTGACGTTGTGCTGTTTTATGTAAAAATATGCCTCTCTGCTTTATAGAGCAACTTTGACGTCAGTGTCAGGTTAAAACAATGGAGTCTTTCTGCAGCTCCAGAGCAACAAACGTCTCCCACCTCCATCCTATTTACAGAAGAGACTCTTTGCCTGTCTAATTCAGGCCAGAGCGGAGTAATTCAAATCTCAGTGCTATAAACGTGAGAAAGGCTGACGAAACACACGTGTGATCTTTGACAACTAAACCGTCACATTTCCAGCTGTTCCCTGAGGAACGATAAAGTATGCATGAATAAACTGAATGTCATCCGTATAACAACACTCACTCTAAAACAAGTCAGTAAAAATAGGGTCCAAAAATTGTGCTGATGTAAGGGTTAGGGTTAAAGGAAATGTCAGAATGGTAAAAATTACGTTTACCTTTTACCATTACTTTATTAAGAAAGTCATGCAGGTTTGGAACAACTTTTTATGCCATTTATTTTTCTTGTGATTCTAAAAATTTATCTAGAGATCAGAATATCATAGAGAGGCAGACGCGACGCAAGTGTTTTTTGCTAGTTTTAGCCTGACGCGGTTATCATTTTCACGTCCAGTGCCACATTGTTTAAATGCAAATGCACTCGTGCCCATATGAGTGCCCATGGGCGTGCTGGTCTGAAAACAAGGTGTGTTCAGGTGCATTGTTGGTGCGTTGCTATTTTGAAGCAACTAAAAACGACTGCGCCATTGACCCACAAAAAACTGGTCTAAAGTCAATGGCGCAGTATATATAAAATGGCGCCAACCATTTTTTTCCGTCGTTAAAATAGCAAAAGAGGATTTAGACATGCCCTAAGTGCATGGAAGGATGGCAAAACTGAAATGTATTAAACATATACTTAATAAAAACAGAGAAATATACATCATAAAATAAGTAAATTAGCCAATTTTGTTTAAATGAAGGATTGCGGAAACGAGTACACCCTAGATTTAATTCAACAAATGTCTAATATTCTAATACTTAGTATGTCCTCCATGATTTTAAGTATACTGCTCTCACCCTTCTTGGCATGCAGTGTACAAGAATAAGACAAATTATCACATCTGTTCTGTTTAACTCCTGGATGATGACCTCCTTAAATGCCCTGATCTTTAATGAGAAGTGTTGCTCAACTCGTCTCTACAGAATAACCCACAGGGTCACCTAGGGAGAAAGCATCATTGTCATGTTGAAAAAATGCCCAACAACACAGGGAATGAGGAGAGAGTAGCACCTTCTGTTTCAAGTTTTTGTATTACATCACACAGTGATGAAGCAACTCCCACATTCAGCACTCATACATCCCTATTAGGGATGTGTATCTCCATAACTGAGGCCAATACGATACGCATCTTGATGCATAGCCAACGATAAATTAAAGATACATATGAAGCAGCTACAGATGCGATGCTATACAATTCACCCCATTGCGATCTGATTTCAATTCCATTCAACACAATCCAATACGAGCAATGGAAAAAAAATATGATGCTATGCAATTCAATATGTAGGGCCCTATGAAATCCATTTTTCTGGATTCCATTTTAATGGTTTAATTCATTTATTTTTTTTATTCAAATGAAATTTAAATAAACCCTTTTATTTTTGGGCAAACAATGTGCTGCACAACAGGTTTACTGTTAAAATTTAAAAAAAAATGGATGAAAAATTGCGATTATTCCTTTAAAAATAAAGTCTTAATAATTATTGTATTATTTATTATTATTATTATTAGTAGTAGTAGTAGTAGTACATTAAAGGGTTAGTTCACCCAAAAATGAAAATTCTGTCATTAATTACTCACCCTCATGTCGTCCCACACCCGTAAGACCTTCAAAAAGTACAAAAAGTATTCTTGTCGCTTCATAACATTA